>NC_134267.1:233959673-234258091 GCF_031893055.1 Leptodactylus fuscus | reverse complement strand
AAATAATGGGAACCCCAATGCAGATGTGAGCTTACTGTCGGCAGCGGCTGTACAGGTCGGTCCGCTCGCTTTGTTACAATTGTATCCAGTTTAGACAATGCTCTGTGAGCTAAAAGCATCAGCGCAGATACAGAAATCTCTCTACTGGTTTGCTACCTTGTATCAGTTTGCAGCCCAGATTGTTGAGCTCACAGAGCGTTGTCTAGACTGGATACAGCGGTCTGCACTTCTTAGCTGAGAGCAGCACTGGCTGTATACAGGGTTACTACCTCTGAATGGAGATAAGATGGATCTTGGTCGCTGACAGCAAGCAGTGGTCTCGAAGATGGTGAAGAATTGTAACACGCTGCAGAAAATTGTCTACCAGTCTTAAGAAACAGCCTGACTGGTGCGCGGACTCGGGAAGTGAAGTCTAGCCCATATGCTAGAGATACTGTAAAGCAAACTGCTGTAAAACTACCAGCTGGCTGTGATAGAAAGGTGTCAGTACAGCCAGGACCTCACTGTGTATAGTACCGTGTAGTACACCGTATCTCGCAGGTGGTATTAATGTTCTGCTCGGAGTGTCTTAGCCCATCGCTCGGTGACTAATGATATTTGCTCATTGTCTGAAATGTTTATTTTTCTCTTTCTGGCTTGTTGTAAAGTAATTACCCGGCAGTCATTAGTCAGCCGGTGTCCTGTGTACACAGTACGGGTGACAGGGCGCGCCGTCCGCTCATTTGTCATTATAAGGCAGTTTAGGGACGGGGAAGTCTCGTAGCTTTGGGCTGCGGTTTTATGAGCCAAGGCTAGCAGTGGATCTTATTGGATGGTGCGGGGTTGTTACTGAAGTGGTGCAGGAGCCTTAGGGCCTCGTAAGGTGTCCTTGGCCATTAATAGGAGACCAGTGCCCTATACAATACATTGTAGTGGGGGGGCTGCTACAGATTTTGGAGCTTCATATTACGCCTCTGCCATTATGTATGTCTATAGGTCTTATCCATCCGAATCCCTTCCAATCTACTTTAAGACCCCCCGGTGTGCCAAGTACCCCCTTGGTTCCATTATTTGTCCCCATACACTTATTATGGGTCCGTCTATGGTGTCAGGAACCTCAGAGCTGGTCCCAGGGTACTAAAGAAAATTTAGAATGAATGAAGCAATACGATGAGAGTCTGCGGGGACTTATTAGGGATCGCTGTAGCGCCACCAAAAGGCTAATTAAGGGATTACACAGTGTCCATTCAATGCACTAGGTTGTCTGTCTAATGCAGGACGGGTCCGGTGCTCATGGGCCAAGAGGGTTACCCAGGATCTTAAGGTACTTGATACCAATGACCTATGCACAGACTAGATCTTGCACCCGCCGGACGCCATATACTAGGTCTGCTCCTATTCAAGTGCATTGGATCCAGTTCTAGGCAGTATACAGATGACAAAAGCTGTATACATCGTACAGGGATCCGTATACTGTGCCGATGATGCCTCAAATTCACTTGAATAGGAGCAGAGCTGCTTCCAGCCATATACCTACCAGATGTCAGACCCTGACCAGTCCGACCACCTATCCTGTAGATAGCATAGGACCCTTCCCCAATAGGGTGTAAAACTATGGGGGGGTTTTATTTAGGCTTTCCATTTGCAGTGCCATTGAGGACAAACATGCCAGCGACGTCTTGAAAGAGTTAAATACCACACGAGCGATGAGACAATGTGATATTTTGCATAGAAAAGTATAAAACTCGTGCGTGTCCTTGAGTCTGGAATGTAGGGAGTGATAAGGAGGCGGCTGGTGGGAATAAGGAGGGAGCGGAAGGCTGTGTGAGAGAATAAGACACAGATACATAGTTATTAGTATGGCCGCATGTATATACTGTATAGAGCCTGGGGAAAGCAACGTCCACAATCTGGGACGTGATAAAGAAATCTGATCTTTAGAAGATCTTAACATTAGGGGAACAACAACACCCAGCAGGTCCACCGTGTCACCATAACAGGAGGAAAAAATGAAGCACCCCTTCAATCACTTTAACTTTATCCGCGTCTCGTATCTTTCCGGAGGAATTTTGGCCTACTCGCCTTGTTCCTGATCCGCTCCCAACCGTATTAAATATTCCCTCTCGTCAGTAATCGTTCACTGTACAAGGATGAAAGTAGAATTGTTTGGAAATGGCCTTTATAACCCTTCCCAGATTGATGGGAACAACCATGGTTTCCCTAAGATCGTTGCTGATATCTTTCCTCCTTGATGTTATCTTAATACACGCCTGACCAGCAAACTGCCAAAACTTCTGCTTACTGTAACCGATTAATGAAGGGCATTGGATTAGCAGCACCAGGCTACTACTGACCTACCTAGTCCCTATGGACGCAGTAAGGGGGGGGGGGTTTGACTTAAATTTTTCATTTTTGCCCAGAGTGATATGTTGTACCTGCACCGAAACATTGTAACCCATTACTCAGACAGGAGGAAGATTTGTGCAGGATTACGTACACTAAGTTCACTCTAGCGTCGTGGTCTCCTTCGTTTGTGGGGGGCAATATGGCCGAATTAAAAATCAGCTGCATAAATAAATGGCTTATTTTAGCCAGAAATGCCCATTGAATTGTATAGGACGGATCTGCTGAACACTTGCAGAAACTCAAGGATACAGCCTTGACGGACTGTTCTAGATAACATAGAGTCTTATAGACTTTGTACATCTGAGGGTTTGCTACAGTTGTATCCAGTGTAGACCGTCCTCGGTGAATTGGACAGATACATTTTATCTGGCACCGATACATTGTGGTCACGATTGTCAGAACACGAGGTTCTTGTCCTGCGGGGGACTTTGGATCTCACTGGATACAATGTAACACACCCTCAGCTGTGAGATGTATTCCGTCTGTACTGGTTTTACTGTTATTCTACTTGCAAGTTACTAATTTTTGCATCGGTCTTGTGTTTTGCAGTCTGCCAGAAACCATGTCACATTACACAGATGAGCCCAGATTTACCATAGAGCAGATAGACCTGCTCCAGCGCCTCCGACGCACGGGAATGACCAAACACGAGATCCTCCACGCCCTGGAGACGTTAGAGCGCCTGGACCAAGAACACAGCGATAAGTTTGGAAGGAGAACCAACTATGGAAGCAGCACCTACAGCAACAGCACCAACAACATCCCCGCGTCGTCCTCCACTGCCACCGCCTCTACGCAGACCCTCCATTGCGGCATGTCCCCTTCGCCCAGCAACAGCTGCGACACTTCCCCGCAACCTTGCACTACCAATCAGAACGGGAGAGAGAGCAGCGAGAGGATCCCGACCTCCAACGGCAAGCTGTCCCCCACCCGCTACCACACCAACAGCATCGGCCCAAGGTCGTACAGCTTCGAGGCTTCCGAGGAGGATCTAGACATAGACGACAAGGTCGAAGAGCTCATGAGGTTGGTACGGGGGAGTTGGGTTTCCACGTTCTATCCAACAGCTGCTTCTTGTCTGGCCACGCATTAATTCTGTGAAATTTTGAGACGTTTCCTTAATCCTTTTGTCTTGGCAGCAGAGGAGTATGGAGGTCAGCCGTAAGAAATTTACAATCTAAAAAAATCACCTGTCCTTGAGTTGTCCTCTTTTTCCAAGGTTTAGCTGAAGGGCTGGTGGTCAACCAATATGGCTGCCATTAGGGAATATACACTCACCGGCCACTTTATTAGGTACACCATGCTAGTAACGGGTTGGACCCCCTTTTGCCTTCAGAACTGCCTCAATTCTCGTGGCATAGATACAACAAGGTGCTGGAAGCATTCCTCAGAGATTTTGGTCCATATTGACATGATGGCATCACACAGTTGCTGCAGATTTGTCGGCTGCACATCCATGATGCGAATCTCCCGTTCCACCACATCCCAAAGATGCTCTATTGGATTGAGATCTGGTGACTGTGGAGGCCATTGGAGTACAGTGAACTCATTGTCATGTTCAAGAAACCAGTCTGAGATGATTCCAGCTTTATGACATGGCATTGCATTATCCTGCTGAAAGTAGCCATCAGATGTTGGGTACATTGTGGTCATAAAGGGATGGACATGGTCAGCAACAATACTCAGGTAGGCTTTGGCGTTGCAACGATGCTCAATTGGTACCAAGGGGCCCAAAGAGTGCCAAGAAAATATTCCCCACACCATGACACCACCACCACCAGCCTGAACCGTTACCGATACAAGGCAGGATGGATCCATGCTTTCATGTTGTTGACGCCAAATTCTGACCCTACCATCCGAATGTCGCAGCAGAAATCGAGACTCATCAGACCAGGCAACGTTTTTCCAATCTTCAATTGTCCAATTTCGATGAGCTTGTGCAAATTGTAGCCTCAGTTTCCTGTTCTTAGCTGAAAGGAGTGGCACCCGGTGTGGTCTTCTGCTGCTGTAGCCCATCTGCCTCAAAGTTGGACATACTGTGCGGCGTTCAGAGATGCTCTTCTGGCTACCTTGGTTGTAACGGGTGGCTATTTGAGTCACTGTTGCCTTTCTATCAGCTCGAACCAGTCTGGCCATTCTCCTCTGACCTCTGGCATCAACAACGCATTTCCACCCACAGAACTGCCGCTCACTGGATGTTTTTTCTTTTTCGGACCATTCTCTGTAAACCCTGGAGATGGTTGTGCGTGAAAATCCCAGTAGATCAGCAGTTTCTGAAATACTCAGACCAGCCCTTCTGGCACCAACAACCATGCCACGTTCAAAGGCACTCAAATCACCTTTCTTCCCCATACTGATGCTCGGTTTGAACTGCAGGAGATTGTCTTGACCATGTCTACATGCCTAAATGCACTGAGTTGCCGCCATGTGATTGGCTGATTAGAAATTAAGCGTTAACGAGCAGTTGGACAGGTGTACCTAATAAAGTGGCCGGTGAGTGTATGTGGCCAAAGGGACTTGTTGTGTAGTCCACACCCAGCAGGGCAGATCCCTCTTATTCCCGACATCTACTGTCGGGGCAAAGTTAAGAAACCCCCTTACACATTAGTTGGCAAGTCCTGCCATCTTACTGTGCCATTGTAATGGAATCTGTCAAGGGTTTGCCCTACCAAACAACTCCCAACGTGTGCCGCCATATCCTCCATCCTCCCTGGTGATGGAACGAGTAGGTTTAAAGTGTCATAGAGGCGGTCCTACCCCCAAGTGCTCCAAAGCTTCCTTCATAACCCTGTCTAATACCTACCCCTGCCCTAATGGGCACCACCAGCCTTTCCAGCATCATGGTGTTTTCGTGGGAACGGACTCACAAATTGTCTGCTGGCTACACATGGATGGCCCGTGCATAGATTTTTTTGTACCAGTGAGGCCCGAGGGGAAATGAGGCAGGGCAGTGAGGCAAGACTCAGGGCACTTGTAGGACTGGCATCTCCATCATGGCACTTCCAACCAAATTAACGTAACCCACAGGTCGTTATGGATAAGTGGTTTAGGGTCCCCTATAGTGCTATGGTAGTCTTGCCTACAGTGAAATAAAAGCCTTTATACTTACCTGGCCCCTGTACTCTGCTCCTACTTACCTGGCTCCTGTACTCTGCTCCTACTTACCTGGCTCCTGTACTCTGCTCCTACTTACCTGGCCCCTGTACTCTGCTCCTACTTACCTGGCTCCTGTACTCTGCTCCTGCTTACCTGGCTCCTGTACTCTGCTCCTGCTTACCTGGCTCCTGTACTCTGCTCCTGCTTACCTGGCTCCTGTACTCTGCTCCTGCTTACCTGGCTCCTGTACTCTGCTCCTGCTTACCTGGCTCCTGTACTCTGCTCCTGCTTACCTGGCTCCTGTACTCTGCTCCTGCTTACCTGGCTCCTGTACTCTGCTCCTACTTACCTGGCTCCTGTACTCTGCTCCTACTTACCTGGCTCCTGTACTCTGCTCCTACTTACCTGGCTCCTGTACTCTGCTCCTACTTACCTGGCTCCTGTACTCTGCTCCTACTTACCTGGCTCCTGTACTCTGCTCCTGCTTACCTGGCTCCTGTACTCTGCTCCTGCTTACCTGGCTCCTGTACTCTGCTCCTGCTTACCTGGCTCCTTTACTCTGCTCCTACTTACCTGGCTCCTGTACTCTGCTCCTACTTACCTGGCTCCTGTACTCTGCTCCTACTTACCTGGCTCCTGTATTCTGCTCCTACTTACCTGGCTCCTGTATTCTGCTCCTACTTACCTGGCTCCTGTATTCTGCTCCTACTTACCTGGCTCCTTTACTCTGCTCCTACTTACCTGGCTCCTGTACTCTGCTCCTACTTACCTGGCTCCTGTACTCTGCTACTACTTACCTGGCTCCTATACTCCCAGTACAGCTCTTGCCTGAATTTGGGGCAGTGCTCCCCAACTTTGTTGCGCATGCGCTGGACTGTGAGGCCGATGAATACTTCCCTGGTCCTGCCGCATGAGCATCTGCACAGACACCACTAGAGATGAGTATCTAGGGAAGTATAAAGGGTTGTTTTTTTCCCTACAAACATGCACAAGGTTACCATCAGTCCAGAAGGGTGGACATCTTGTTGGTGTCCCCTATGGACCTGATAAGTTCCTTTTAAGTTGTGTTATTGCGCAGGAGGATTGCAGTAGGTACCGAAGTGCATAATCACCATATAGGCTCCCTTTAAGGAGGACGACTTAGACCCGTTCACGTTTACCGTGAATCCTTGGAGGTTTTTGCTTGGCTCCGGTACCGCAGTGTCCTCCATCCAGCTTCACGCTGCGCAGTCCTCTCTGTATCTGGCCTGTGTTACACAAGACGTTGGCCTAATTTGCGATTCCTCATTGGAGTCCTGCCCGAAAAGAAGCCGTATATCTGAGCAGATCTATTTCTAATTGGGTTTCGCTCACTTTTTAAGCTGTATTGCTTGTGACACTGCAGATGGTCTCAAGTGACTAAATCACATGTGGAGTTCTATAGGACTGGCAGCAGTGACCGGTGCCCGGAACGTCTTACTACTTCGCTGACGTCATTTATGGCTTAGGTCTAAATATCTTTCAGGATGGGTTTTGTGGAGGACGTTGCAAATTTGAAAAAAAGTTGCCCCCCTATGCTTACGGTGACTAGACTACCCCCATTAACCAGATAGGAGAGGACTCGTCATCCGATCACTTTTATGTGCGTTCCCCTTTAAATGATCCGGACTCCTCTCTCGCGCAAGCGAGCGACTTGATAATATTGTAACGCGGGCAGCGCCGCTTGCTTTATAGATCCGTTTGCTAAACAAATACAGGTTTCTCCCTCAAACGCCGTAATTGGTTTAGAAATTTCTCATTTCTTTTTTAATTAGAAAACAGATTAAAATTCAGTTGTGGCCTTTACTTGCAGCTGTATATCATTGCATTGTTTAATTAAGTGCTCTCGCTCCCTAACTTAGCAATTCGCCGTGCTCGGCGCGGGCATGACGGAGCGCCGCTGACTCCGGCCGCCCGTCTGCGTTTCAGAGGCATCGAGAACACCGGTGCATTGTAAGAGTCGTAATTAATATAACATAATTACTGGGCTTTAAATAATTCACAGCGGCAGTAAAGCAGCTCACTACGGGCCGACGTACAACGCGAGGCGCCTCTAATTGTAGGGAAGGGTAAATTCTGGCTCAGGCAGCAGAATCTGCTCTATAGTTACCTGAGAAATCTGATTAATAGTGCAGGACTCAATGAGGAATGATCGAGTGGTCAGTATAGACTGGGTGATGTGGATACTGTATATCAACTAACCCTATATGTACGGTATATGGTTGTCAAGCTGTGTCCTTACCAATTAGTCTAAGTAATCTGATTACTAGTACTGAATGAGGAATGATCGAGTAGTCAGTATAGACCAGGTGATGTGGATACTGTATATCAACTAATTCTATATGTGTATGGTTGTCAAGCTGTGTCCTTACCAACCAGTCAAAGTCATGGGAAAAATCTGATTACTAGTACTGAATGAGGAATGATACGGAACGGTCAGCATAGACTAGGTGTTGTGGATACTACGTAACAATATATCATATATACAATATATTAATCAATCTTATCTGTATATAATTGGCAAGTTGTCTGTCCTTACCAACCAGTCAGGGTAATGAATAAATCTGATTACTAGTACTGAATGAGGAATGATATGGAGCGGTAAGCATAGACTAGGTGTTGTGGATACTATGTAACAATATATCATATATACAATATATTAATCAATCTTATCTGTATATAATTGGCAAGTTGTCTGTCCTTACCAACCAGTCAGGGTAATGAATAAATCTGATTACTAGTACTGAATGAGGAATGATACGGAACGGTCAGCATAGACTAGGTGTTGTGGATACTACGTAACAATATATCATATATACAATATATTAATCAATCTTATCTGTATATAATTGGCAAGTTGTCTGTCCTTACCAACCAGTCAGGGTAATGAATAAATCTGATTACTAGTACTGAATGAGGAATGATACGGAGCGGTCAGCATAGACTAGGTGGATACAATGTACAAAATATATTGTGTGTACCATATCAATCAATCTTATCTGTATGTAATTGGCAAGTTGTCTGTCCTTACCAACCAGTTAGGGTAATGAATAAATCTGATTAATAGTGCGGATTGTCATTAGGACGGATTTGGGCTTGTTACATTGTATTCCTAGTAACCAGGATGTCTTCTGGAGGCCGGAGGAGGGGGGGGAAGCTCCTGCTGCAGATAGATATCTTACAGCCGGGTACAGAGGGGTAGTGCTGATATCCTGGGACACGCGGAGAAGATTTTCAGTCGTTTCACTTGTAATAGGAAGGAAGGGAAGGAGGAGATGATGAAAGTAATAGGATGTTTTATTTAGGGTTTTTCTGCATTTGCTATGTTTTGCTCCTTTAAGCCTGAACTTTTTGTTTTGATTTTTATTCCGCTCTCTATAGTTGAACTATTTACCAATATGCATATGTGACTCTGCCTCTCCCGCCGCCCCTCCCCCAGCCATCTTATTTTATGTCTCCAGTTTTATGTCTGGAGTAGGAGATTTATGCCTCCCCTCAGTAATGAAACTTTCCACATGCCATATGGCAGTCACACACCTTCCTGAGAATTACCCTCATCCATCCTTGTGTTATGACACTCCTGATCAGATATGACACTCATTAAAAGCCTTGCCAGCCAGCCATCTACTTTATGTCACCAGTGCTAGGCTGGCCCCTGGCTCTGCACCGCCGCCGCCACCGCGCCTCTCCGATTTATTAACGCTTTCCCATCACATCCATCATTGTCGTCCTGGATTCCCGTACTGGTGTAGGTGGTTAGGAGAAAAGAGGAGGGAGGTCATCAGTATGTAGTACTGGGTGGAGGTGTCCGAATAGAAGGGCAGAAGTTTGTGGGGTCCTGAGGAAGAAAATACAAATTGTGACTGCACCAGCAGAATAGTGAGCGCAGCTCTGGAGTATAATACAGGATAAGTAATGTAATGTATGTACACATTGACTGTACCAGCAGAATAGTGAGCGCAGCTCTGGAGCATAATACAGGATATAACTCAGGATCAGTACAGGATAAGTAATGTAATGTATGTACACAGTGACTGTACCAGCAGAATAGTGAGCGCAGCTCTGGAGTATAATACATGTAACTCAGGATCAGTACAGGATAAGTAATGTAATGTATGTACACAGTGACTGGATCAGCAGAATAGTGAGAGCAGCTCTGGAGTATAATACAGGATAAGTAATGTAATGTATGTACACAGTGACTGGATCAGCAGAATAGTGAGTGCAGCTCTGGAGTATAATACAGGATAAGTAATGTAATGTATGTACACAGGGACTGCACCAGCAGAATAGTGAGCGCAGCTCTGGAGTATAATACAGGATATAACTCAGGATCAGTACAGGATAAGTAATGTAATGTATGTACACAGTGACTGTACCAGCAGAATAGTGAGTGCAGCTCTGGAGTATAATACAGGATAAGTAATGTAATGTATGTACACAGTGACTGTACCAGCAGAATAGTGAGCGCAGCTCTGGAGTATAATACAGGATCAGTAATGTAATGTATGTACACAGTGACTGCACCAGCAGAATAGTTAGCGCAGCTCTGGAGTATAATACAGGATAAGTAATGTAATGTATGTACACAGTGACTGCACCAGCAGAATAGTGAGTGCAGCTCTGGAGTATAATACAGGATGTAACTCAGGATCAGTACAGGGTAAGTAATGTAATGTATGTACACAGTGACTGTACCAGCAGAATAGTGTGCGCAGCTCTGGAGTATAATACAGGATAAGTAATGTAATGTATGTACACAGTGACTGTACCAGCAGAATAGTGAGCGCAGCTCTGGAGTATAATACAGGATAAGTAATGTAATGTATGTACACAGTGACTGTACCAGCAGAATAGTGAGCGCAGCTCTGGAGTATAATACAGGATGTAACTCAGGATCAGTGCAGGGTAAGTAATGTAGGCACAGTTCGGCCCCTTTGCCCCTCCTACCTTGTGTTCAGTACGACTTGGTTGCTTGCCTTGTACGGACTGCTTGTTGGGTAATTTGTCCGTAGTAAACAGTCAGACAGGACTTGGTTGTGATATGTGATAACATAAGGGGTTAATAGCGGTGGTGATAACTTGTGTATATCTCATGACAGGAGGGACAGCAGCGTCATCAAAGAAGAAATTAAAGCTTTCCTGGCGAACCGGAGAATATCGCAAGCGGTGGTTGCACAAGTCACAGGTGAGCGCCGCCCTGGTGGGCAGGGCTGATATTAACCTCTCAACATTTGCAGACTTATGAGTCGCGTCATGGAATTGCACCGGACCTGTGTATGAGCAGTTCTTATCCCCAGCCCTGCGGCAGAGCTCATCTGTCGTACTGTCTATTCCGTTACAATGTGTCGCCTTGTCCATATATCCAAATCTTATTATTGCAAAGTTGAACCATTCTGCAGCAGGCCGGTCTCTACTCCCTAGGTTACCGCTCCGCATATGGTCAGCGCACTCCTCGACTGAAATACTCTGTGCTGCTGTAAAACAGCTTCTTGGTAGTTATTAATGTACCCAGAGCTTTTGTTTGATCTGAGCCTCTTATTACTGCCTCGCAGGTATCAGCCAGAGCCGGATCTCCCATTGGCTGCTTCAGCAAGGGTCTGACTTAAGTGAACAGAAGAAAAGAGCATTTTACCGATGGTACCAGCTGGAGAAGACGAGTCCAGGTAATAGACAGGCTCCTTCTATTAGGTGGGCGCTTCCCTGGTGCTATCAACGGAGTCACTAAATGGTTAAAAAGTGTATCGGCACCAACCCTCCTCCCCGCGTAGAAGACACTTGTCTGGAGATTTGGACGCTGTCCTGGATCATTACTTTACTGCCCCCCCTGCCTGCTTCTCGGAAACTCCTTCCCCGCCTGTGATTTCATCTTGTGGGCTTCCCAAATCTCATTTCTGTCCAATTAGACGCTGTGATGTTGAGCAGTCCCTGTAATCTCATTGCCAGCCGCCTCCTGCAGCACCGGGCGGCCTAATGTCCCCCCCACCGCTCCTTCTCCCCGGCCCTATAAGCACGGTGCCCATATATACAAAACGCCAACAACGTGCGCAAGTCCTGAAAATTTAAGGAAATGTTTGAAAAAGTTGCTGCAAATCACTAAGGATTGGGAAATATTCCTAAAATCGCTGAAGTAAAGTTTTGTGAATGTTTTACAACAGGTGCAACGCTCAGTATGAGGCCTGCGCCAATCCCCATAGACGACACAGAATGGAGACAAACCCCGCCCCCAGTCACCGCCACCTCCGGGACTTTCAGGTTACGACGGGGAAGTCGCTTCACATGGAGAAAGGAATGTCTGGCCGTAATGGAGAGGTGAGGAGGAATGTACTACACTTATCTATCACCTGAGATCTGCTTCATTTTACAGTGTGTTACTGTAAACTTCAGAGCTGCGCTCACTATTCTACTGGTACAATCACTGTGTACATACATTACATTACTTATCCTGTATTATACTCCAGAGCTGCACTCACTATTCTGCTGGTACAATCACTGTGTACATACATTACATTACTTATCCTGTATTATACTGCAGAGCTGCGCTCACTATTCTGCTGGTACAGTCACTGTGTACATACATTACATTACTTATCCTGTACTGATCCTGAATTACATCCTGTATTATACACCAGAGCTGCGCTCACTATTCTGCTGGTGCAGTCACTGTGTACATACATTACATTACTTATCCTGTATTATACTCCAGAGCTGCGCTCACTATTCTGCTGGTGCAGGCACTGTGTACATACATTACATTACTTATCCTGTACTGATCCTGAGTTATATCCTGTATAGGATTAGTAATGTATGTACACAGTGACTGTACCAGCAGAATAGTGAGTGCAGCTCTGGAGTATAATACAGGATAAGTAATGTAATGTATGTACACAGTGACTGCACCAGCAGAATAGTGAGCGCAGCTCTGGAGTATAATACAGGATAAATAATGTAATGTATGTACACAGTGACTGCACCAGCAGAATAGTGAGCGCAGCTCTGGAGTATAATACAGGATAAGTAATGTAATGTATGTACACAGTGACTGTACCAGCAGAATAGTGAGCGCAGCTCTGGAGTATAATACAGGATAAGTAATGTAATGTATGTACACAGTGACTGCACCAGCAGAATAGAGAGCGCAGCTCTGGAGTATAATACAGGATGTAACTCAGGATCAGTACAGGATAAGTAATGTAATGTATGTACACAGTGACTGTACCAGCAGAACAGACAGAGTCCTGGTGTACCCCTGTATAGTATTATTGGGTCTGTGGGTAGCCAACTCTTAAGTGGATATGGCTTCAGTTTTTTGGATCCTCAAGGAGACCTGCAGAATGGAAACCCAAACGCTAGAGCGAGCCTGGTTTCAGAATCGCCCCCGCCTTCCCACCATCACCTTCATTGTTTTCCCTTTGTTCGGCTGTGGCCCGCTATGAGTTAATACCTGACGGACATGACTTGGGGTCCGGCCATGCTTTTCCTGCAATCTCTTGTCTCGGACGATCAGGGAGTTAGACTTTGATCAAGCGCAGTTCGCTTTGTGCTGCATTAGTGTATAAATGTGCTATCAATTTTTTTTATATTATTATTGTTTTGTTTTTTTCCCCTTTATCTCGCTCTGCCATCTTTTATCGATTGTTACTGTTCCAAAAAGCCTCAGAAGCTGATTTTCGGCATAGAGAGCAGTGTGGACGGGGGCCAAGTGTCTGGTGTAATAATATTATACCTTGATCTTGGTTACTGGATCCAATTTAGTTGTGCATACATCGCTGCAGAGGCCGCTAACTTGTTCCTGACTGGATGCTCGTGCCTCGTATAGAGCGGAGAGGGGGGTGGGCTAGACCTCTGAGGAAGGGGTTAATTTAAAGGTGCTGTCGAAATATGTCAGGACGGCGCAGATACTGACAGTATACGGGGGGTGACTTTGGTTCGTTCTTACTGACGGTCTCCATATGTTGCTTATCACGCTCTCTTATATGACATGTGCCCGTCAGACGCGGCGCGGGCGCTCCTCACGTCTAACACCGGGTAATTGGGAACACTTGCATTTTTTTCAGCTATTTTAATGAGAACCAGTACCCCGACGAGGCCAAGCGAGAGGAAATCGCCAACGCCTGCAACGCGGTTATACAGAAACCAGGTGAGTTTTATTTTTCTCCCCCCTTCCTATCCGTATGACTTTGTAGAATGGGAGGAAATCCACATACAAACTCCTTGCAGATGTTGTTCCTGGCGGGATTCGAACCCAGGGCTCCAGCGCTGCAAGGCTGCAGTGCTAACCCCTGAGCCACCGTGTTGTGGTGTTCATGGTGTGGTTGGAAGGATCTTAATCCATGTACGGTCCTGAAACTTATACGGACCAGGCTCTTATATGGAGGGGCGGGTTTATGGTGGCGATGGCCTTGGTTTTACCCGTTCCGGTTCCGTATACCCCTCCTATTCCGATGCCAGATTTTACACGTGTCAATGGATTTTCTCCACCGGAAAGCTGATCTAGATATGTAATGGCTGGACCTACCCTTAGGGGGCGCTTCAGAATATTATTATCCATTTATTATAATACCCCAGTATACAGCTCCTGTATACAGCTTGTAGGACGGCAGCCAATCGGAGGTTTCCACCTGCGACCTCTCTCGTTGTTCGGAGCCGCTGGCACCAGTTTCGCACCCTTGCAAACGCCACAGAAAAGATGTTTTGTTTGTCATCTTTGCATATTATTCAGCAAAGACCTTGAAATGTTATGTAAAAAAAAAAAAAATCCGGCTATCTACATAATTTATGTCTGAACAATCATTCATTCCCTATTAAAGGCCTTGGTGGGAAGCCAGCCCGCTTACAAACAGCGCTGTGCCAAGCTGGCATTGGCATCGGCTCGTGTAAGGTGCACAGGGATGACAGAGGCGGCTTCACTGCGCGCCCGGATTCTCAAGGTTAACACTGCTCCAGGTGCTGCAGTTTGGGGGTGGGGGTAGGGGGGGGCATATGGGGGGGGGGTATGTGGAAAGTCTGGTCCATATACCACTGGAATGATCTGGCCAATTGTAGGGGATCGGTGATCTGTGGTGCTTGGATTTCCTCCCTCCCCGCAGGCCTGCTGCCCCATACATAGACCGTACAGGACAGTGGATCTGTAGGAAGGGGGCAACCGTATCAGCATAGATCACAATGTTGCTTGAAGCCCGAGACTTCGACTAGGTTTGGGCAGGGAAGTCTAGTGGCTATGCAGACCAGTTTCTTCAGCCTCCCCGTTGTTGATTTCTTTTCCATCCTTGTAATACTCCTTTTCTCCTGCGGGGGAGCTGTAGGGAAACTGGATACCTGCTGATTGCACATTGGTGATGCAGAACATACGGCTCCCTCCTTTGCTATATGTCCGATATCAACTCCTTTTGTAACCCAGGGATGTAACTTGTTATTCCAGGCAAGAAGCTCTCCGACCTGGAACGCGTCACCTCCTTGAAAGTCTACAACTGGTTCGCAAACAGACGGAAGGAAATTAAGAGGAGAGCCAATATCGGTAATGTGTCATTGCACAGCCGCAATCATCGTCTTATTGCATAGGATGGGGCGAGGGGTTCCTTTTGCCCCTCAGTTGGTCACAAAATGTTTAAGTCCCCCCTCTCATTGTGTCCTATATGTTACGATCTCCTAACCCTCTCCCCCCCCCCCCCCCCCTCGGGCCCAGTCGTAGAACTCGCCTGTCCTAGATTGATACAAGATTGTCACAGAATTTATTATTCCGTCGCCCTCGGAACTTGCTAGAAAAAAAAAAACCAAAAAAACTTCCAAATGTGAAAACACCTGAAATTAGGAGAAAAAAAAAAATCACTTACTGATGAGCGGAGAGGATTTTAAGGAATTCTTCTAATTGGCAAGGAAGGCTAATGAGCCCATAACGCAACCTGATGAGTGCGATAACCCGGGGGTGTATCAGGAGTCTGGGTATTGAATACAGCCGGCGGCTAATGAATGGCACATCGCCGCGCTCTTATTTGTATTCTCCGGCTCCGGCAGGTTATTACATTTATTGCTCTTGCATGTATAATTAGCCGATACATATGCATCCCGAAGGTTCATTACTGATAAATATAGCCCCTCATTAGCATAATACGTCTGACTGCCGGGCGGCTGCCTGTCACATAGGTAGTGATCATAGGGTTAAATGTGGGAAGATCAGTGGTACCTGCCGCATCCCGCAAATATTACTATCTCTCTCTCCAGACTTTACTCTTTTGTCTTGTCCCCTTTCTTCCTCTTAGTTTAACCGTCCGTTACTGTATCCCCACCCCCACCCCTTTCTCTCTTTTTTCCTCTGATCCTCTCTTGTGCTTTTGAATCTCTCCTTCTCTCTTTCTTTTGACTCTGACGCTCTTGGACCCTCCCCTCTTCTCTCCCTCTCTCTCCTCTGACCCTCCCCTCTTCTCTCTCTTTTGCCTTGGACCCTCCCCTCTTCTTTCTTTTGCCTCTGACCCTCCCCTCTTCTCTCTTGCCTCGGACCCTCCCCTCTTCTCTCTTGCCTCGGACCCTCCCCTCTTCTCTCTCTCTTGCCTCGGACCCTCCCCTCTTCTCTCTTGCCTCGGACCCTCCCCTCTTCTCTCTCTCTTGCCTCGGACCCTCCCCTCTTCTCTCTCTCTTGCCTCGGACCCTCCCCTCTTCTCTCTCTTTTGCCTCGGACCCTCCCCTCTTCTATCTCTTTTGCCTTTGACCCTCCCCTCTTCTCTCTTTTGCCTCTGACCCTCCCCTCTTCTTTCTTTTGCCTCTGACCCTCCCCTCGGACCCTCCCCCCCTCTCTTTTGCCTCTACTCTGTTTGCTTTTTATTTTTATTTATTTTATTTTATTCACTTTTCGGTATATTTAAGTATGTTGCCTGCTCCTCTGATCCCGGTATCACTGCTGTGCACACGAAGCTTATAGTTGTATTATAGACTTCTTATATCTGCGGTGTCCACATCTGTGGTTTGTCTTCTGGCGTTAGCTCTTGCACATCCGCTACGTGTGCCGTATACTGCAGGCTTACCTGCCCATGGTACACGTCATACTGACCTCCAGGTGTGTGTGTGTGTGTATATATATATATATATATATATATATATATATATATATATATATATATATATATATATATATACAGTCCTATGAAAAAGTTTGGGCACCCCTATTAATCTTAATCATTTTTAGTTCTAAATATTTTGGTGTTTGCAGCAGCCATTTCAGTTTGATATATCTAATAACTGATGGACACAGTAATATTTCAGGATTGAAATGAGGTTTATTGTACTAACAGAAAATGTGCAATATGCATTAAACCAAAATTTGACCGGTGCAAAAGTATGGGCACCTCAACAGAAAAGTGACATTAATATTTAGTAGATCCTCCTTTTGCAAAGATAACAGCCTCTAGTCGCTTCCTGTAGCTTTTAATCAGTTCCTGGATCCTGGATAAAGGTATTTTGGACAAACAATTCAAGTTCAGTTAAGTTAGATGGTCGCCGAGCATGGACAGCCCGCTTCAAATCATCCCACAGATGTTCAATGATATTCAGGTCTGGGGACTGGGATGGCCATTCCAGAACATTGTAATTGTTCCTCTGCATGAATGCCTGAGGATTTGGAGCGGTGTTTTGGATCATTGTCTTGCTGAAATATCCATCCCCGGCGTAACTTCAACTTCGTCACTGATTCTTGAACATTATTCTCAAGAATCTGCTGATACTGAGTGGAATCCATGCGACTCTCAACTTTAACAAGATTCCCGATGCCGGCATTGGCCACACAGCCCCAAAGCATGATGGAACCTCCACCAAATTTTACAGTGGGTAGCATGTGTTTTTCTTGGAATGCTGTTTCTTTTTGGACGCCATGCATAACGCCTTTTTTTATAACCAAACAACTCAATTTTTGTTTCCAAAATGAAGCTGCCTTGTCCAAATGTGCTTTTGCATACCTCAGGCAACTCTGTTTGTGGCGTACGTGCAGAAACGGCTTCTTTCTCATCACTCTCCCATACAGCTTCTATTTGTGCAAAGTGCGCTGTATAGTTGACCGATGCACAGTGACACCATCTGCAGCAAGATGATGCTGCAGCTCTTTGGAGGTGGTCTGTGGATTGTCCTTGACTCTTCTCACCATTCTTCTTCTCTGCCTTTCTGATATTTTTCTTGGCCTGCCACTTCTGGGCTTAACAAGAACTGTCCCTGTGGTCTTCCATTTCCTTACTATGTTCCTCACAGTGGAAACTGACAGGTTAAATCTCTGAGACAACGTTTTGTATCCTTCCCCTGAACAACTATGTTGAACAATCTTTGTTTTCAGATCATTTGAGAGTTGTTTTGAGTAGCCCATGATGCCACTCTTCAGAGGAGATTCAAATAGGAGATCAACTTGCAATTGGCCACCTTAAATACCTTTTCTTATGATTGGATACATCTGGCTATGAAGTTCAAAGCTCACTGAGGTTACAAAACCAATTTTGTGCTTCAGTAAGTCAGTAAAAAGTAGTTAGGGGAATTCAAATCAATAAAATGATAAGGGTGCCCATACTTTTGCACCGGTCAAATTTTGGTTTAATGCATATTGCACATTTTCTGTTAGTACAATAAACCTCATTTCAATCCTGAAATATTACTGTGTCCATCAGTTATTAGATATATCAAACTGAAATGGCTGTTGCAAACACCAAAATATTTAGAACAAAAAATGATTAAGATTAATAGGGGTGCCCAAACTTTTTCATAGGACTGTATATATATATATATATATATATATATATATATATATATATATATATATATACACACAGTATAGTGATATTCAGCGCTGAGGGATGAAGGGCTCCCTCTGGTTCATCTTACTGGAGTAAGACGTAACAAATCGTGTCTTTGGCTAGTTGGGTGATGGTCACAGCCAGTGCCAGGTAGTCCCTTTTTCCCCGCTGTTCCCTGGAATGTCTCTTTTTGGGGTGAATAGTTTGTTACCTTGGCAGATAATTTAGGGCCATATTTGCTTTTTTCGAAGAAGCAGCAATCCTGGAGAGTCATGGCATCGATGTACAAAGTCCTGGCGGTCATTCGAACAGCGACGACGTGGATGGGAATGACTATTCTGAACAGGTGAGCCTCTGGACTCTGGTGCTACTATGTTGGGTTATACAGTTTGACCCATTTTGGCCACCGTTTTGGTTGTCGATATTTTATAAATATCTTTTTTTTTTTTTTTGCATTTCTTTATTTCTTTTTTTTTTTTTCTATGCATTAAATCAATAAAAATTTTATTTAAGAGAATTCACAGCATGCTTTCATTTAAAAATAAATTTAAAAACCCAATCTGTAAATTTGTGTAAATTTTTTAATTTTTTAAATTTTTTTACAGTTTGTTTTGAGATTTAATTAGATCTTTTTAATTTTTTTCTCTACATACTTAGGATGACAGCACCAGTCATAGCGATCACCAGGACCCCATCTCCCTAGCCGTGGAAATGGCCGCCGTCAATCACACCATCCTAGCCCTGGCCCGGCAAGGCGCCGGTGAGATCAAGACAGAAGCTCTGGACGACGACTGATACCTTGACACAGCAGGGGGAAGGGTCAATCCGAAAAAAAAAAAAAAAAAAACATAAAAACAAAAATGTACTTTAGATTTTAGAAGTAGCACCTTAGCAATCTTTCCTCGGTCCTTAATATGTGTTCCTATTATCAGTATAACTGCAGTCTCTCTCTTGTACGTCGAGTTAGCTGGTAGGGTCTCGTCCTGTGAAGATGGCATGGTGCCCATTAACCGTCGCGTCTGCTTTCTCAGTATTCCAGCCATAACCATCCCCGCCCCCCATGCCCCCCAGGTCTAGAACACTTTACTCAGTTCTGGCATTCCAGTTTACAAGTGCTTCCAGCCCCCTCCCCTTCTATGTCCGTCACTTCGCTTCAAGCACTTTTTGAAAAAAAAAATAATTTTTTTTTTTTATTATAATTTTTTGGAAGAAAAAAAAAAGAAAAAAAAAAAAAGACTTTCTCCAAAGTAGGAAGCGACTAAAGAAGTGGTGATGGCAGAGAGTCCTGTACTGGTCCGACCCCCTACAACGCCGCCTTACACTGAGAATCCGCGTCGCCCTTCCTTGTATCCTGAACTGTGTTATTTAATAGCAATGGTGCCAGTAAGGGGCAGTTAAGCAGAGGTATTTATTAATGTTTTTTTGTGGATTTTTTTGTTTTTGTTTTTTCAGCAACCAGTTTTGCTTTCCAAATCTTTTATATGTCTTGTTTGTAAAAACACTAAAAAGTCTGCAAAAGCCGGAGACACTTAAAAAAAAAAAAAAAAAAAAAAAAAAGTCGTCGAGGAAAAAAAGAAAAATTCTGTGCGTGCGGTGTGAATGGGAATTGCTCTCAGTCCCATGTAAATTTTCAGTTTTTTATTCCCATTATTTATCCCCTTTTTTTGGTTTCAGCAGCAGTATGATCTGCTGTATTCCGAGACTATGCCTCTCTCGCAGCGGGAACTCTCAGCACACTTCCAGCTTTTGGCTGTATGTCTCCCACTCTCCTACACTAAATAAGCTTTGGCACAGTTTTATCACAGTGGACAGCCTATTGGCTCAACTTTTTGAATTCAGTCTTTTTGAGACAGCGCCACACATGTCCATGGGTTGTATCTGGTATTGCACCTTGGTTACGGGGTAAAAGGGAACTTCAATCCAAGGCCAGATGTGATGCTGTTTTTGGGCAGCAGATACAGCTCCCTTAAGAGTACTGGACTAGCAGGAGTATTTTGGAGTCATGTTTGATCCCCAGTATCACGTGAGAGATGACTTACTTATAAATGCACTTTTACTTGAGATTACTGTGAGATTTTTGTTGCGATTTCCCGTTGTTTTATGTCTTTTCTGTGCCCGCCCTATTGGCTGAGCAGTTTTAGGATTCCTCTCCTATTTGTCTTCAGACCCATAATTGTGTGCTCTTTGTCTAACGCACCAAATTACAACCGTCCATACACTTTGAAGTAGATTTACTACTACCTACTTTTTAGACAGTCTTATACTGCACCAGGTTTATCACAGTGACTGAGGCCGGAAGATGCAGCTTTTAGATCATATAGTCTAAGTCTGCACCACCTATAACTTAGCTTTTTCAGACAGAAAAATGTATCTAAATTTTGCCACATTTTTGACTCCCTTACATCTTAAGCCCCGCCCCTTTAATAGGCCACGCCCACCTTTCCTATGGGGCATGTAACATGTCTAAAATAGTTAATAAATGTGGTGTAAATCATGTACGACACTTATCCTGTACATAGGAGACAAGTGTCAGGTCACTGTGGGTCCGAATGCCCTAGCAGGGATTGGGAGAACGTGAGATGACTCCTCCCTGTGAATGAAATGCAAGTGCGTCTCGTGACCGGCCCTCGTGTGGATAAAGGGGATACGTGTCTGTAAGGACGGGACGCCTATATGTCCTTCGTCTCTGTAGCTGTTGATGACTTCTTGTATTGGTGACCACCATGTCTGGACATGTAGTGGACACAATAGCTGTAGATCTGCCCACATGACAAAGTTGTAAGATGGTGCCATGTTTTATATTTTATTGTAGAGGGTAGGAGGTGGGAACAATGATAGGTATTTGTCATGGGATTGGAAACGTGGCCAAAAAAGATCATCCACACCAGGCGATCGCTCAATCGGTTCGACCATATTAGTATTTCTCCACCGTCCTTCTTCTTGAGCGTTTTCGTCATAAGCCTTGAATTTAACTAGTTTGATGCTTGAAACGAAAAGCTGCTCCCATTCCTTTGCTTCCAGGGTCCCCCACCAGTCGCTGTACACCCTGGTCCTTCCTGATACAGACATGTGGCCGCTTAGCCCATCCCATAATCCCAAGGCTATGAAAGATTTTAGCCCACCCCAAAGTTTTTGAGTATTCTTTGTCTTCCTTGGGTTTCCTATAGTGATACTTGGCAGCAAGCAGTAGGAACGTTGTGTTATTACAGGAGTAGGACACTTGCTTTGGTGGGTTCCTACCTCACTTCTACTTTGTTGGGGTCCCCCCCACCCTTCAACCGCTGACTGGCCCAATACTCACAAGTCCTGGGTCCATTATTCCCCTATATAACCAGATTGATATTCTTGTCCGTAGGGGGCAGTATTCTATTACTTATATTCTTGTCCATAGGGGGCAGTATTATATTACTTATATTCCTGTCAATGGGGGGGCAGTATTGTATTACTTATATTCTTGTCCACAAGGGGCGGTATTATATTACTTATATTCCTGTCCATGGGGGGCAGTATTATATTACTTATATTCTTGTCCACAAGGGGCAGTATTATTACTTATGTTCCTGTCCATATGGGACAAGTGGGCGTTGGTTTCCCTAGACTGGTCTTTTGATGGTTTCCAAAAACCACCAGGAATCGGTAGAGGAATACATTTTGTTATTTGGCTCGCGTTACGATAGTCCGCGACTTTGTGTCTATGGCCATAATACGGATTGAGAAGGTACTGGCTCGGAATCGGCACTTATGGAAATTTACATGTCTATATTGCATCTCCGTGTGCTCCAATTTTTCCTATTGGCTTCCATGAAAATTCTCAAAAAGTTGCCATCTTCACATGCCCTATTATAGATCGTTGCGCTTACAGAAGCGAGCCAGTGATCCTACATGGGTTCTACGAGGACCAAAATACCAGGGACATTGTCCTCCTGCCCTCTGTGAGACCAGTCCCATGTATTAGGCTATATAGTCCATTGGCGGACCTTGTATCCCTCACCAGATCTGGTCTCCTCTATTGCAATTTTTGCAAATTTTGGCAAGAAAGTTCTGTAGCGAATGGAAGAAACCCAAAAATACAGGATAAGCTGCTGCAGGGATGTCAGATTCTCTGCAACAGTCCTGAGCACCTGTCAGCAGAATGCCGGAGTCTAAAGTGCAATGGGGTTGTTTAGGAGCAACTATCTGTATTACGAATTCTTGACCCGTCCGTACATCACTTCCGACATTGAAATGGTTTTTTTTGGAAAAACATTCTGAGGCGACCAATCTAAAAGAAATTTAAAATACATTAGCGGAGCCCATCTTATCAATGATACTTGTGTAGCAATAACTTTCAATTTTAAAATTTTTTTTTTTTTTTTTTTTTTTTTTTTTCATTTTTTCAATGCAAGATCCAGTTCTAGTGGTGTAACATTTCTACTACCCTATGAATCTCCCAATTTTTTTGTTTTTGTGGATCACTACTCTTACGAGTGATTAAACATTGTATCCTCATCACCAGTCCTATCAATTCCAACACAAATATTGTGTACAGTAAATTTTTTTTGATTTTTTTTTTTTTGTATATATATTGCTTTTGCAGACAGATATTTAATTTTTATATATTTGTGTATATAGTAATGTCTCTGTCTCGCTACGTTGTGTTATCGGGTGCCTTACTACATCGAAGACTGGTAAATTTGTGTTGGAGCAAATTTTTTATTTTTTTTTATTTTTTTTTGGTCCTTTGAGTTCTAGATTTGATAACCTGATGTATTAATAAATTGGATAAAACCCCCGCCAAAACAAAAATTTTACATTTTGGGGAAAAAAATGTAATTCTTGAAGATTTTTGCTATTTCGATCTAGTTTGGAATTTGCCAGAATTTTTAAAATTAAGTGCAGAATTCTTATTAGAAAAAAAAAAAAAATAGAAAAAAATAAATTAAATTTTCAACCAATGTGTTTAGAGATTGTACAAAGTTATAAAAACATGGTTGCTTTCTTCCGGAAATAGTGCCACACCCTTCTCCAGGTTGCCCGTGGTATTACAATTGGGGTGAAAACAGATTATAGGAAAATCTATCTATAGAGGGGGCACCCATAAGCCCAATGACAAGCTAATGCAGAATTTAAAGATGTTTATGGGCCAATCCTATAGAGACACAGGTTAAGCTGGTGAGCTGTCCCGTTTTTACTAGTTTTGGCCAGGAAAGCAGAGGGGGAGAGGCTCCTGCTGCAGCCAGTTGTCTTCTAAATAAATATAGGATAGTGGGAAGAAGGGCGGGACTGATCTGGGACACACAGAGACTTCTTTAGTCCTTATTTTTATTTGTAATGTGAGACAGATTAGAAAATGGACAAAAAAAAAATCCTCCCTTTTTACAGATCCTATGTTTAGTGCTCCTTTAAAGGGGGTTTGTCACCAGACTCCAACATATCACCTGCTCCATGCAGATAGATAGGTTAGGGTCACCTGAATCCTACAGCGTTTCCCCCTTGTAAATAGTTTGCTCCGTTCCAGAGATATTGTCATTTGTGTCAGTATGCAAATGAGCTCCGGAGTAATGGCGGCCTCCGTGTTACTGACAAAAACATCAATATCTCCGCAACGGAGGCAGCGATTCACAAGGGGAAAACACCGTATAAGTCAGGTGACCCTACCCTACCGATATGTGGGACTGGGTTGGTATGTTGGGTTTTGGTGATACGCTCCCTTTTAGGGGTGATTTTGTCTGTGCTTATAAATAATGGGGCCTCATTTGGGTAATTCATGATGACGGTTCATCTCTAAAAAGCTCTACCGTGACTCCGCTGTGCAAAGTTACCAAAGGCCATAGACATCCCAGTACCGGTACTGCCCGTCATATTCCCCGTTAACTCCTCTACAGTCAATGACCCCAAAATTCGAGGACTTGAATATTTCTAAATGACGTACCGCTAGATAAAATATGAAATAATCCGCTTTCTCTATATCTGTTGTATGGCTAATAGATGGTCGGATTCCCTGTCATCGCGGTTCCGGGGTCTATCCATGATTAATCTCCTGGTGATTTACACTCCTATTACCCAGCGCTCAGCCCGCCTGATTTATGGTATATGGGGGATGGGTTTTGTCCCTTGGAGCCGTATATTACTGAGCTGCTCTTTGGCTCCCGTGTTTGATGGTTGTCTCGTGTCTTCTGATGTCCTAGGAGTCTTGTATGTATATAGTGTATGGTCGGTTGGTTATAGCGATGTACGGCATTGAGCTGCGGAGAGAATTCTGGAAATAAGGGATACGATTGTGAAATTTATGACCTTCCTAATGCCGAAATTTGCAACATCAAGAATCCAAAGTCTGAAATCGCTGTTAGATAGATGGGTGGGGGGGGGGACAAGGGACTGGAGTTCAACATTGGTGGAGTCTTCCCCTTTCGTAACTCTCCATAGTTATAATCATGTGTTGTCGGGGGACAACGAGGGACCAGACATTGTTATTTGGTACTAAAACAGATTTGGGATATGTTCATGCCAGTGGTGTGGTCGGAGGTTGAATGTTGGGTGCTTGGTACGTCACAGTCATAGGTTGAGGACCTACCGGATGGTTGGCCTTCAGGTTCACTTCCCTTGCGTTTGCTTGGCCTCAGTTGGGTACCAAGTGGTTAATAGAGATCCGAGACGTCTTGCTTGAACAATCTTTCTGTAATATCCTAATCCCTTCACAATTTTTGTCAACTTCTGCTCCATCTTGACCTCCATCTTCTCGTAGTTTCGGTGTGGCCAGAAACCCCATCAGACTTCCTCTACCATTTTGTCTGTAGACTTACAAGCAAGTGCCTACATCTTTATATATGCTTCCTGTCCACCCAGGTGATATACCTCTGCTCCTGTTGTATTGTCCGGCCATTTTTCCCACCAGAAGCTCCACCTGAGTCTTAGGGTGCATGCACACTACGTAACGCCGGGCGTGTATGAGAGCCGTACACGCCGGCGTGACAGCAGGGCTGCCGAACACTTCCCATTCACTTCAATGGGAGCGCTCGTAAACGCCGCTGTTACGAGCGCTCCCATTGAAGTGAATGGGAAGTGTTCGGCAGTCTGCTGTAATGCCGGCGTGTACGGCTCTCATACACGCCCGGCGTTACTCAGTGTGCATGCACCCTTACTTGGCGTCCTATCACACCACATACCTGTCTAGACTTGGATTGCCAATAACTGGTATCTGGATTAGAAGACTGGTTGCTGAACAAGAAATTTAAGGGTGTTCCGACCAGAAACCTTACATGCATGGTGGGTGAGATCCTATGAACCCTTCCTTGAAGACCCATAGTGGTCAGATTTCCAATACCTCTCCACTAGTTGGCTTCTAATGTAAAACATGAGCCATAGACCTCCCAGTAGGATCCCACCTGGCTGACATTTTGGTCCATGGTCGGAATACCATACACTATGGTCATTGGTTGCCTTCTACCATCTCTGAGTTCCATCACCTTGATTCTCCAGGTTGTGAGGAAACTCTTCATCCCATTGTCCTCAGTCCATAGACGCAATGGCTTCCTCTGCCCCACAGTCCACCGATGACCCCCATATGGTCATCTCTACGTGTCAATATGTTATGTTTGTTATTTTTGTCTTCTTGCCTTGTAAATGTGCCATTGAGGGACATTCGATTCACGCAAGTCTACTTCATAAGACGGAAAGCAATATGATATGCACAGCGCTCAGGCTACAGGATGAGGTCTCTTTAATACCCGAGATTCCAAAATGGGGGATCTTCTCAGCCTCGAATGGCCATCGTTGGAGAGCTCATGGTCACCCGCAATACTTGAAAGAATGAGAACCTCCATAAAACCCGTTACGATTCCTCAGCAGCTTCTTGTCTTCTTCCAACCTCATCTTTGAGGCTTGAGGAACAGTGTTACAGGTCATTGAGGTCGCCCATAGGCAACTCTGTCGCCAAAGAGGCTTCACCACAACCATTGCGATGTTCTCTAGCTTGTCCTGTAAATCCCAAGTGGGCACTTGGTGACCCGGGAACAGGTCAACATGGAGAATGTTGGCTTTTAGTCTTCGTGAAGCTTCTCGAAAACCTTGGAGTATGGGAGAAATCCCGTTGACTAGAACTTCTTAATACTATAATGGCCTCTAGTTAACCCCCATTACGGTCCACCTCTTGTACATACCCCCTTCCCCAGCTTCTCCTATAATAAACACCCCCCCCCCTTCCCCACCATACAGGAATGTACGTTACGTCCCGACAGTAAAGCGACCCTTCCCAGACAACCCACCTCACCCTCTGCAAACTGGATGCTGCTTTATAATGCAAAACACTTGTCTGAAAGCTACAAAAAGACAACTCCTGAGTAAAAAAAAAAAAATAATAAAAAAAAATACTAATAAAAAATAAAAAGCTAAGCTGAATTTATAAGCCTTGTCGCATATGAGCCAAAAGTGCAAAAAGCTCTATTTACAACCTGTCCTGCCACTCATTATAAATAGAAATATATATATATGAATATATAAGATCACACTGTTCTACAAAATTGTGTATTTGTATTTTTGTGTACGTACAATTTTCTGCTAAGCAGAAGGAGGATGTAGTATAGGATGAGCGTCGGAAATTTAAAATAAAAGGCTCTTTTGTTTTGTTTTTTTAATTTTTTTTTATTTTTTTTTGTTTTTGAAATCTTCTCTTTGTCACTTGTGTTCTCTCTAATCCCATTGCTGCCAAAAATATAAGAGACCTAGGAGGTCTACCGCAGCAGCATCGGGGGGATTAGATACAGTATCAAACTGCCTGTCTTGTCTTATGTGTATAACACTGTTTTCCAAGGTGCAGTCCCCCTCTCCTTCTATAGAGGGCGACGGTTGGTATCGTTGGGAAATTCAAAAAGTTTCCCTGACTGACGTAGTAATAACTTTTTGATCAAATTTACATCCGGTGGGGAGTCTTGAACTTGCCCCATCCAACGTCAACGTAGAAATCTGGGCATTTAAGTTCCCCGATTGGTCCAAGGACAGATGTTTTTGTGTTGCAATTTACAAAAAATACCTTCCCAGTTGGGGGCGGAACAAAACAAAAGTTGTTGGGATTGTCACTGCCAATTCGGGACTATTGGCAACGATGTCTTGATATGGCCCCTGTTGATTGAGACCTGTCCTTCTGCCATTGATCCCTTAACCCATGATCACGTGAAATCGAGGAAATCCTCTCTTCTTCCACAGCCCATTGAAGTCAACAAAAAGTTCCTTGACCGTAAACTGATCCCAAAAACGAACATTGGCACAGTCATGTGACTATAGACCCTTGTGAAATCGAGACATTTAACGCATTTTGACACCTCGGCCCAATTATACTAAACTTTTTGGATTTCCATACTCAAAAAAATATTGGTATCGAGACCACAAAGGGAAGCCTTGCCCTCGGCAGGAGAGGAGTGCTGCACCGCGTCGGGTAGGGCTCTCAAATATTACGATGTGTGTAGAGAATAAATCCTTGTTTCTATATATGGATGGACGGAAAATATAAGAAACAAGAACCTATTGTATTCAAGAAGCTAGTGAAGCCGAGTCCTGTATCATTGTATCTCCTATTCTGGATTAGTGCCTTTTGGACAGTAGACTGTTCTGTAATTAACATGTAGTATACTGCTTTTTTGTACAGTTTTTTGTTTTACGGATTTTTTTTATTTTGTGTTTATTTTAGTATTGTACTACTAGGAAATTAAAAGAAAACCTGTAACTCATCTCTGCCGCCTGGTCTGCTTTATTCCTATCCTGGATGCGCCATAAAGCCTCTGTTCCCCCATTGGGGGTGCACTTTGTTTTGCAAAAACACACCGCTCAGCTCAGGATTTCCACTCTCCTCTTGTCTCCTCTCCCCTCCACTTCCTGGTTTTCGGCTCATTCCATTGCAGAGCTCCTACTTGTACAGAACAGTCATCTCTGGATTTACATACACAAACGGAAGATGTTCAAGAAACTGATCTAGAACTTTCCAGGGTTCAAAAACCAAAATCAGTATGCAAACCGAGGGGAGCTGGGACTGAGCCATCCTGCAACCTGAGAGCAGGTCTATAACCTAGACAACTGAGGAGAGCAAACTGGTCGGATCTGACCGACGGGGCAAGATCGATAGGGTGAAACACTTCACTACCCTAGAGATGGAATACCCCTTTAACTATTTCAGTTTTACATACATGTTGTTTAGAGAACTTTTTTTTTTTTTCCCATCTGCAGAGCAGATCTTGGGATACATGGGATGTATATGTTCTATAAGGAAGCATTAGGATAATACCATATAGTTGGCCACTTAGATATATATTATGTCTGTACTCTATGGCGGTATTATTTGGAGAACATATTCAGACAGTGATAAGTTACACCTCTTATTTCATTTGACTCTTCTGGATAAGCTGCAACACCGTAACACACTTTCTGCTCGTTATACGACTTGTATTCTGCAGTTCTCTTATCTATAGTTCTCCCTGAGCCGCCATATACTGCGCACAGTAAACCGAGGCAGAGCAGATTCATCAGAAACCGACACAAATCCATGCAGGACATATACACCGAAGTACTGACTTGTACTGATGTGGGGTTTGTGGTTGTGATATAAAGCTCCTATTTGGCTCCAGCATCAACCTAAGGGGGCATTCACACGGAGTAACGCCGGGAGTGTATCACAGCCGTACGCGCCGGCGTTACGGCAGACTGTCGAACACTTCCCATTCACTTCAATGGAAGCGCTCGTAACAGCGGCGTTTACGAGCGCTCCCATTGAAGTGAATGGGAAGTGTTCGGCAGTCTGCCGTAACGCCGGCATGTACGGCTGTGATACACGCCCGGCGTTACGTAGTGTGCATGCACCCTTAGCCTGTTTTTCTTCTGTTCACTCCTCCGTCCTCCTCCATAGACTTCTATAGTCATCTAAGTCACGTGCCCTGTTGTTTGTCTAGAGACAGATCTAGCGGAGGTTTTCACAGTGAAAGTCAGTTTACCAAAGAGAGCGGGGGAAGAAAAAGAATCTCCCGTACTTATGATTTACGGAAAGTTTGCTGAAACGACAGGCCCTACTTGAGCACCATATTGCAGTATTATTTGGTGTGGTATGGAATTATAGGAGTATGATTAGCCACATGAAATGCCTACTTTTCTTCTCGCCCAGGGCTCCATTTTCTACACCACCGCCCTCACTTCTGTGCTCACAGTATGACCCCGCGCGTCCGACAGATCTGCAGGAACGCTGTGAAGTTCTATCGGCAGCTGCAAATCATTTGCTTGGATTTTTTTTTTTAACTCCAAACCTGGGATCAAATACAAGGATTAGAAAGAAATTTCCCGCACTTCCTTTTAGGGTTTGGTCCCAATTTTTGGTAAAAATAACAAGGGTGTGGATACTTTTGTAGCCAATATTTTCATTGCTCCAATGACATTTAAAAAAACCAAACCATACCGTGCTCTACTACCGCATGCGCAGGACGGGCAATAGGGCAGGCCCGGCCCTACAGCGCCCCAATGCCAGGCTGAGCCCCTTAGGGCCTTCATACGCTCACAAGCACATCACCAGATGGAGACGGCCGTGGAGCGCTCCTCTGTGGCCAGCAGGGAGAGGGTGCTGTGTACTTGTAATATAATAGTCTATTATTTGTTGTGGATGCCTCGGCCCGGTGATAAGACGTTGCGCTCTCCGCCTGACCTTAGTTACATTAGTTATCTGCATTGCAGGGACGAGCTGATCCGTTATCACAACTTCCTTCCATGGCGCGTCTCGTCGATACCCATGACATAAGAGTTTATTTTTGAAAGCATCAGAGAACAAAAAGCTGGCCCCCGGCCTGAGCGCTCGCCGCGCTGCCTGGAATATGAAACAGGCTCATCCAAATATCGGACTTCAATGGCAATACGTAGATATCCAGCACTCCAGAAATTTCTTGTTATATAAAAGTAAGAATTTTATTTTGGAGACGTGCTCCTTTAAAATCACGTATATACAACATATATAAGGCACAAACCGGATGGAAGAATGAAAAAACCGACGCGTTTCAGGGTCTTTTACCCCTTAGTCATGGTTTCTATGTGAGTGCACGCAAACACATGTATATATATATGTGTGTTAAAAACAATCATTCCATACCGGAAGTCTTTTTGTCTGTGCAAAGACAAGGTGTCCGTTAATCAATTAGGAATAGCTACACCTGACATATAGGCTTGTTACGGACAATACATATAACCACATTCAATACTCAAAAAACATAAATTCAATAATGAAAGTACCACTGGTTGTGTCAATAAAGACTAAAAAAGAATATAAAGAGTGAATAATAAATGTATACACACAGATGTCATAAATGTCATAAATGGCATAAACATGTTCAAAGGACAAAATGCGAAATACAAAACGAACAACCCCAGCCTTATACCTATATCTTTCCAAAGGATATTATATATGCATGCATACTTACACAACAAGGTGTATAATAGTTCTCAGAAAAAAAGGGATGCACGTACATGTCTATATAGTACAGCCGGGAATCCACGTTCAAACCGCCAAAGCCTGCCGACGTCACATGTACACACGGCTAAATACATAATACATCATTCGTGCGCATGCGCACCGAATCCAGGACGCACATCCATCCATCCCAACACGCATGCGCATGGTCCCCATTCTACACATAGTATGCAACAAACACGCATGCGCACCAAGTCTAGCACTTATTGTAGAGCCTGCGCGCATGCGCATCACCACCGACACGCATGCACACATTCTCTTCCACTCGTGCAAGCAATATACATATGAAGTTTTTAAATTTATGGGGAACTTAAGCACATGCGCATCTCATCCGACGCGCATGTGCTATAGAAAGGATGCTCTACATCAAAGATCTAGGATCTGTCCCCCACTGGACCCCCCGACCAAAACCGGATGGCTAAATGAAAACCAGGACCAAAGAGGTAAGTCAATGAAAACCTATGAAAATCCAATCTTAAGCAAATGCAACTAATCAATAAAAAAATGAAAGATCAGTACGAAAATTCATGCCTTTTGGAAACCTAGTTTTTAAACAGAAAATCCAATAGGCTTCTCGTTTTAATAATAAACGCTGCCAGTCACCTCCCCGTTGTGGTCGATTGACTAATTCTATGCCACAGAATTTTAAGGATTTGATGTTACCCTGATGAATATCTGTGAAGTGTCTAGAGGCTCCAGATTTACCTACTTTATCCAAATTATATATGTCTCTTACATGTTCTACTATTCTTTGTTTTAATGGCCGAATAGTACACCCAACGTATTGGAATCTACACTGTTCACAATAAATAATGTACACTACATGATCTGTATTGCAGTTAATGAAAGAGTTGATATTATAGATTTTCGTACTATAATATCCTGAAAAACTTTTGGTTTTTTTAGCCAGTTGACAGACATTGCATCTGACACCACCACAACAAAAAAATCCTTTATAATTATGTAGTTGTTCTGTGTTATTATTAGATATATAATGACTGGGGGAAATTCTACTTCCAAGTGTTCTCCCTTTTTTTGCAACGAAGTTGCATCCCTTCTTGATGATGCCATTAAGAACATCATCTTGTTGTAAGATGTTTAAATTTCTTTTAATGATGTTAACTATGTCGTTATATTGATTGCTAAATGGGGTGGAAAAGAAAAGTTCCCCTGATTTGTCATTACAAGAAGAGTTTCATTCAGTTCTTCCGAGAGAGAATTGGATATAACTGATACGGATTCATCATCCTCTTTTTTATCTTCTCGGGAGAATACACCGGGAACATCACATTCAACAACCCAAAGAGGAAAAAACATCGCGGGGGGCGCAAACACAAGAAAAGAATATCTTACCCGCAGCTCTCGGAAAACGTAGAGACTTTAGACAATCTTGCTCAGTCCTCTGATAATATTCGTTCAATAAATCTAACTGCATCTAGCTCTAGTGTACTTAATTTGTCTAACTTTAAATTGTCTGAAACGTGTTATAGATTATTAAGTAAGGGTTTAGGTTTTGTGCCTTCAGAAAACTTTAACCTATTCTATACTCTCCTGGATGTGAATAAATTTGTAAGAGCAATTACGGTTAAAAGGCACTTCTTTATGCAAGGTCAGAATAATCATGCATTATATAACACAGCAGACATTGAAGTGGTTAATGAATATAAAAATCTTTCATTTAAAGAACAAATATGTCTGAATGAACTTGCTTCATTAGACAACAAAGCCACTCACGACAGATATATCGAAAAAGTTCCAGTTACAATTAACAATCCAGACTACTATCCTTTAACCTCTAGAGTCCCTGCAATAGAGCAATTCCAAATCAGAATAGAAAAAGAACTTAGTGAATTATCCGAGACTATCCAACATAATAAACACAATCTTTCTATATCTGAGAAGAATTGTCTCAAGGAATTAGAATCTAACACTAATCTGATTATTAAACAGGCGGACAAAGGGGGTTTGATAGTGGTACTAAACAAAAAAGATTATGAAACAAGTGTATTGGATATTTTACAGGATTCAACAACTTATAAAAAATTAGACCAAGATCCCACCAAAGTGTGTTACAACAAATTATCTCGATTGTTAACAGAGGGTGTTAGTGCAGGTTTTTTCAGTGAAAAAGAAGCCGATTATTTAATGGTGAAAAATCCGGTAACGCCAATTTTCCATGGTCTCCCAAAAGTGCATAAAAACATACTACCTCCACCACTCAGACCCATAATTGCGGGTATCGGATCTTTGAACGAACGACTGGGGGCATGGATGGATTCCATCCTGCAGCCTTTAACTGTTAGAGTCCCAGGCTTTATTAAAGATACCAAAGATCTGTTAGGTATATTTGAAAAATTCATATGGAAGCCAGAATACAAGTGGTCATCTTGCGATGTAATATCATTATACTCCAGTATACCTCATCATATAGCCCTAGAAGCTCTAGGTTATCATCTTTATAAATATTCTAAATTGTCGGAAGATCTAAATGAATATATTATTGAAGTTATGGATTATCTTTTAAAACATAACTTCTTTATGTTCGATGACACTTATTATCTCCAGTTGCAGGGAGTCCCCATGGGAGCCAAATTTTCACCCAGCCTCGCAAATCTCACAATGGCATGGTTTGAGGAGAAATATGTACATACACCCAATAATCCTTTCAAAGATGATATACAATTTTATGGTCGTTATATAGACGACGTACTACTTGTGTGGTCGGGGGAAGCGTCAAAATTCTCCTCCTTCACCGACTATTTAAATAGTAATAATTGTAACTTGAAATTTACATCTTGTTTCAATGATCATCAGATTGATTTTTTGGATGTAACTCTTATGGGGGACCCTGTCAATAGATGTGTTATATCGAAACTCTTTAGGAAAATCAATGCAGGCAATACTACTTTACATGCAAATAGCTGCCATCCGGCCCACACAATAAAGGCCATACCAATAGGAGAGCTGACTAGAGCTAAACGAAATTGTACTAAAAATTCAGACTATGAACTGGAATCAAACAATATTTGTACCAGATTAACCCAACGAGGTTATCCGAGATGGAATTTAGATCGAGCTAAAAGAATTGTTCACAATAAAAACAGAACATCTTTGTTACACGAAAAAAATTCTTTAAATAATGACAAATCAGGGGAACTTTTCTTTTCCACCCCATTTAGCAATCAATATAACGACATAGTTAACATCATTAAAAGAAATTTAAACATCTTACAACAAGATGATGTTCTTAATGGCATCATCAAGAAGGGATGCAACTTCGTTGCAAAAAAAGGGAGAACACTTGGAAGTAGAATTTCCCCCAGTCATTATATATCTAATAATAACACAGAACAACTACATAATTATAAAGGATTTTTTTGTTGTGGTGGTGTCAGATGCAATGTCTGTCAACTGGCTAAAAAAACCAAAAGTTTTTCAGGATATTATAGTACGAAAATCTATAATATCAACTCTTTCATTAACTGCAATACAGATCATGTAGTGTACATTATTTATTGTGAACAGTGTAGATTCCAATACGTTGGGTGTACTATTCGGCCATTAAAACAAAGAATAGTAGAACATGTAAGAGACATATATAATTTGGATAAAGTAGGTAAATCTGGAGCCTCTAGACACTTCACAGATATTCATCAGGGTAACATCAAATCCTTAAAATTCTGTGGCATAGAATTAGTCAATCGACCACAACGGGGAGGTGACTGGCAGCGTTTATTATTAAAACGAGAAGCCTATTGGATTTTCTGTTTAAAAACTAGGTTTCCAAAAGGCATGAATTTTCGTACTGATCTTTCATTTTTTTATTGATTAGTTGCATTTGCTTAAGATTGGATTTTCATAGGTTTTCATTGACTTACCTCTTTGGTCCTGGTTTTCATTTAGCCATCCGGTTTTGGTCGGGGGGTCCAGTGGGGGACAGATCCTAGATCTTTGATGTAGAGCATCCTTTCTATAGCACATGCGCGTCGGATGAGATGCGCATGTGCTTAAGTTCCCCATAAATTTAAAAACTTCATATGTATATTGCTTGCACGAGTGGAAGAGAATGTGTGCATGCGTGTCGGTGGTGATGCGCATGCGCGCAGGCTCTACAATAAGTGCTAGACTTGGTGCGCATGCGTGTTTGTTGCATACTATGTGTAGAATGGGGACCATGCGCATGCGTGTTGGGATGGATGGATGTGCGTCCTGGATTCGGTGCGCATGCGCACGAATGATGTATTATGTATTTAGCCGTGTGTACATGTGACGTCGGCAGGCTTTGGCGGTTTGAACGTGGATTCCCGGCTGTACTATATAGACATGTACGTGCATCCCTTTTTTTCTGAGAACTATTATACACCTTGTTGTGTAAGTATGCATGCATATATAATATCCTTTGGAAAGATATAGGTATAAGGCTGGGGTTGTTCGTTTTGTATTTCGCATTTTGTCCTTTGAACATGTTTATGCCATTTATGACATCTGTGTGTATACATTTATTATTCACTCTTTATATTCTTTTTTAGTCTTTATTGACACAACCAGTGGTACTTTCATTATTGAATTTATGTTTTTTGAGTATTGAATGTGGTTATATGTATTGTCCGTAACAAGCCTATATGTCAGGTGTAGCTATTCCTAATTGATTAACGGACACCTTGTCTTTGCACAGACAAAAAGACTTCCGGTATGGAATGATTGTTTTTAACACACATATATATATACATGTGTTTGCGTGCACTCACATAGAAACCATGACTAAGGGGTAAAAGACCCTGAAACGCGTCGGTTTTTTCATTCTTCCATCCGGTTTGTGCCTTATATATGTTGTATATACGTGATTTTAAAGGAGCACGTCTCCAAAATAAAATTCTTACTTTTATATAACAAGAAATTTCTGGAGTGCTGGATATCTACGTATTGCCATTTCCTCTTCACCTAGCTGGAAGGTTTTCCGTGCATCTCCGTGTTTCTTCCTTTTGGTCTCGATGCAACTGAATGAGTAAGTGGATTTTCAAATACTTACCTGTTATTACATCATGTGGCTGTGACTACCCCATTTATAAGACTATCGGACTTCAATGCCTGCTGTGAAGCATCTCCAGGGAAGAGCACTTCTTAAAGGGAACCTAGCAGACTATTCGGGACTACTAAACTGCCAGTATGAGGTTACGCAGCCGGGGTCCCAAACCTCTGTATGACACCACCCATATCCTTAATAATCAAAGTTTGAAGATACCCGGTCCCTGGTACATGTGCACTGCGCCTTGTTTTTCTGCGCATGCGCGGTGAAGCAAAATGTACTGAGCTCAACTTCACTGCTCACAAGGCGCATGTGCTGGTGTCTTTCAGCAGACAGCAAGGTTTGTCACCTTTTGATGACTAAGGATACCGGTGATGAGGATAGGGTACAGAGGTTTGGGACCCGAAAACCTAGCAGCGCACTCACGATTTAACAGTTGAACAATCTGAAATGTCCAATGACAAGAACCTGCTGAAAGATTTCACTGCATGCGTATTACACAGTGGAACCAGTCAGCACAGCTTACTTCATTGTTCGTGTGACCACAGCGCAGCGCATGCGCAATGAAGAGATGTGTGTGACATGTCCATCTTCACTACGCATGTGGCCTGCTGCGGCCATTTTTCCAGCCCACCGGCAGGGGTGCACTGTCGCCTGGATCGCTTACTAACGGGGAATCCAGTACTGAGGAACATAATTCAGTGGGGAGGTGTACTGTGGAGCAGATAATACTGTGTGTGCAGGGGTGTACTGTGGAGCAGATAATACTGTGTGCGTGCGGGGGGGGTACTGAAGAACATAATTCAGTGTGGGGGGTGTGTACTGTGGAGCAGATAATACTGTGTGTGCAGGGGTGTACTGTGGAGCAGATAATACTGTGTGCGTGCGGGGGGGGTACTGAAGAACATAATTCAGTGTGGGGGGTGTGTACTGTGGAGCAGATAATACTGTGTGTGTGTGTGTGTGCGCGCGCACTGAGGAACATAATTCAGTGTGGGGGGGTGTACTGTGGAGCAGATAATACTGTGTGTGTGTGCACTGAGGAACATAATTCAGTGGGGGGGGTGTACTGTGGAGCAGATAATAGTGTGTGTGTGTGTGTGTGTGTGTGTGTGTGTGTGTGTGTGCACTGAGGAACATAATTCAGTTGGGGGGGGTGTACTGTGGAGCAGATAATACTGTGTTTGGGGGGTGTACTGAAGATCATAATTCAGTGGGGGGGGTGTACTGTGGAGCAGATAATACTGTGTGTGTGCACTGAGGAACATAATTCAGTGTGGGGGGGTGTACTGTGGAGCAGATAATACTGTGTGTGTGCGCACTGAGGAACATAATTCAGTGGGGGGGGTGTACTGTGGAGCAGATAATAGTGTGTGTGTGTGTGTGTGTGTGTGTGTGTACACTGAGGAACATAATTCAGTTGGGGGGGGTGTACTGTGGAGCAGATAATACTGTGTTTGGGGGGTGTACTGAAGATCATAATTCAGTGGGGGGGTGTACTGTGGAGCAGATAATACTGTGTGTGTGTGCACTGAGGAACATAATTCAGTGGGGGGCAGCTACTGCGGAGCAGATAATCTTAATTTATTTTTTTTTAACTATATTTCGCCCCTGGTCTGAGGGACAGCAAACTTGTTTAAAAAGTTTGAGGACCCCTGTGCTAGAGTCTCTCAGTGAACACCGAGGAACCTAGATTTCTAAGGATACCAGCAACAATTGGTGGTAAGATATGAATACTGGTGGGCTAGTGGTCCACATAGCTTGGCAGGTTCCCTTTAAAAGGTGCTGTCCACATTAGACAAACCCTTATCAAATACCTCTTATAGGGTTTGGTCGCACATTCAGGACCCTTATCACATCCACACATTACACAGACACCTCATACAGCCCAAAGGGAACAGTGTAAATACTTGCGTTCACCTGTGGAGGCACTGCAGGAAAATTAAACACTTACATTGAGGTTGTCTCACAGACAGAAGATCACCGGGGTCTCGCACACCTCCCCCACCAAAAAGAAAAATAAGGAGCAACGTTTCAAACTGTTACCCAAATCTATCCAAGGAGCTCCGCCAAAGCTTGATGGCCCTCCCTCAATATCGTGCCCTGCCTGACCCCTCCTAGATTTACTTCTGAGCTATATGGCAGCATTGTACCAAAATAAAACAGTAAACCTGGAGATCTCTAGTAAGTGTCAAGACGATTGTACGGTTGTTGAGTTTCTTGGCTCAGGATTATATAAAACATTAGGACACAGCCGCCGTCTACTAGAAACTGCACAAAACACATCTAAGGCCTGTGCTCAGAATTAAAGGGGTTTTCAATACTGCAGAATTTATGATATTAGTGACCCGGCCTCAAGATAGGACACCAGTAACAGATCAGTGGGAACCAAAGCCAAAATCCAGCAGTGACCAGAAGTTTCCAGCAGGCTCTGGAGTCTTCAGCGTATGGCTCAGGGAGAGAGCTGCAGTACCCCTGCATTGCCACTAGGATGTAACTCAGGATCAGTAATGTAATGTATGTACACAGTGACTGTACCAGCAGAATAGTGAGTGCAGCTCTGGAGTATAATACAGGATAAGTAATGTAATGTATGTACACAGTGACTGTACCAGCAGAATAGTGAGCACAGCTCTGGAGTATAATACAGGATAAGTAATGTAATGTATGTACACAGTGACTGTACCAGCAGAATAGTGAGTGCAGCTCTGGAGTATAATACAGGATAAGTAATGTAATGTATGTACACAGTGACTGCACCAGCAGAATAGTGAGCGCAGCTCTGGGGTATAATACAGGATAAGTAATGTAATGTATGTACACAGTGACTGCACCAGCAGAATAGTGAGCGCAGCTCTGGGGTATAATACAGGATGTAACTCAGGATCAGTACAGGATACGTAATGTAATGTATGTACACAGTGACTGTACCACCAGAATAGTGAGCGCAGCTCTGGAGTATAATACAGGATAAGTAATGTAATGTATGTACACAGTGACTGTACCAGCAGAATAGTGAGTGCAGCTCTGGAGTATAATACAGGATAAGTAATGTAATGTATGTACACAGTGACTGCACCAGCAGAATAGTGAGCGCAGCTCTGGGGTATAATACAGGATAAGTAATGTAATGTATGTACACAGTGACTGCACCAGCAGAATAGTGAGCGCAGCTCTGGAGTATAATACAGGATAAGTAATGTAATGTATGTACACAGTGACTGCACCAGCAGAATAGTGAGCACAGCTCTGGAGTATAATACAGGATAAGTAATGTAATGTATGTACACAGTGCCTGCACCAGCAGAATAGTGAGCGCAGCTCTGGAGTATAATACAGGATGTAACTCAGGATCAGTACAGGATAAGTAATGCAATGTATGTACACAGTGACTGTACCAGCAGAATAGTGAGTGCAGCTCTGGAGTATAATACAGGATAAGTAATGCAATGTATGTACACAGTGACTGTACCAGTAGAATAGTGAGCGCAGCTCTGGAGTATAATACAGGATAAGTAATGTATTGTATGTACACAGTGACTGTACCAGTAGAATAGTGAGCGCAGCTCTGGAGTATAATACAGGATAAGTAATGTAATGTATGTACACAGTGACTGTACCAGCAGAATAGTGAGCGCAGCTCTGGAGTATAATACAGGATGTAACTCAGGATCAGTACAGGATAAGTAATGCAATGTATGTACACAGTGACTGTACCAGTAGAATAGTGAGCGCAGCTCTGGAGTATAATACAGGATAAGTAATGTATTGTATGTACACAGTGACTGTACCAGTAGAATAGTGAGCGCAGCTCTGGAGTATAATACAGGATAAGTAATGTAATGTACACTCACCGGCCACTTTATTAGGTACACCATGCTAGTAACGGGTTGGACCCCCTTTTGCCTTCAGAACTGCCTCAATTCTTCGTGGCATAGATACAACAAGGTGCTGGAAGCATTCCTCAGAGATTTTGGTCCATATTGACATGATGGCATCACACAGTTGCCGCAGATTTGTCGGCTGCACATCCATGATGCGAATCTCCCGTTCCACCACATCCCAAAGATGCTCCTCTATTGGATTGAGATCTGGTGACTGTGGAGGCCATTGGAGTACAGTGAACTCATTGTCATGTTCAAGAAACCAGTCTGAGATGATTCCAGCTTTATGACATGGCATTGCATTATCCTGCTGAAAGTAGCCATCAGATGTTGGGGACATTGTGGTCATAAAGGGATGGACATGGTCAGCAACAATACTCAGGTAGGCTTTGGCGTTGCAACGATGCTCAATTGGTACCAAGGGGCCCAAAGAGTGCCAAGAAAATATTCCCCACACCATGACACCACCACCACCAGCCTGAACCGTTACCGATACAAGGCAGGATGGATCCATGCTTTCATGTTGTTGACGCCAAATTCTGACCCTACCATCTGAATGTCGCAGCAGAAATCGAGACTCATCAGACCAGGCAACGTTTTTCCAATCTTCAATTGTCCAATTTCGATGAGCTTGTGCAAATTGTAGCCTCAGTTTCCTGTTCTTAGCTGAAAGGAGTGGCACCCGGTGTGGTCTTCTGCTGCTGTAGCCCATCTGTAGCCTCAAAGTTGGACGTACTGTGCGTTCAGAGATGCTCTTCTGGCTACCTTGGTTGTAACGGGTGGCTATTTGAGTCACTGTTGCCTTTCTATCAGCTCGAACCAGTCTGGCCATTCTCCTCTGACCTCTGGCATCAACAACGCATTTCCGCCCACAGAACTGCCGCTCACTGGATGTTTTTTCTTTTTCGGACCATTCTCTGTAAACCCTGGAGATGGTTGTGCGTGAAAATCCCAGTAGATCAGCAGTTTCTGAAATACTCAGACCAGCCCTTCTGGCACCAACAACCATGCCACGTTCAAAGGCACTCAAATCAGCTTTCTTCCCCATACTGATGCTCGGTTTGAACTGCAGGAGATTGTCTTGACCATGTCTACATGCCTAAATGCACTGAGTTGCCGCCATGTGATTGGCTGATTAGAAATTAAGTGTTAACGAGCAGTTGGACAGGTGTACCTAATAAAGTGGCCGGGGAGTGTATGTACACAATGATTGTACCAGCAGAATAGTGAGTGCAGCTCTGGAGTATAATACAGGATAAGTAATGTAATGTATGTACACAGTGACTGCACCAGCAGAATAGTGAGCGCAGCTCTGGAGTATAATACAGGATGTAACTCAGGATCAGTACAGGATAAGTAATGTAATGTATGTATACAGTGACTGTACCAGCAGAATAGTGAGCGCAGCTCTGGAGTATAATAATACATGTACATATAGATTAAATGTATAAAATATGTAAAAATAAAAATAAGCAATCAGGTTTATAAAAGTTTATTCATTAGACATGGTTCGGTTCCTCATACAGCAGTTTAATACAATAAAATCATTTTAAAAAAAAAAAATCTCCAATTTACTTGATGTCTCTTTGGAATTCAGCTCTTATTTTTTAAAAAATACCTATAATCCATTGTCCGAAAATACTTGAGAATATGAGGGACGTTTCCAACCCCGACAAATCATGTGAACATTTCAGCGAGTGGTTAGATCCTAGGACACTACACAGGCCGTAGAGGAGATGAGCTGGGCCGTCCCCGATCAGCCCGGACACTGCAGATAAAATGTTCCATCACGGCTCGGGGTCCACAAGGAACTCGTCTCAGTCTACAGCCACATAATACATAAAAACATCTGAAGACGGAATCTGATCACGTAACTACTACACAGCGGCACAACATTTATGGCTGAGCAAATAAGGGACGCGGGACTCGGCATCTTGAGGCAAAAAATTTTTTTTTCTTTTTTTTAATACAACAACAGTTTCCATTAAGCCGGGAAAGCGACGATTCCAGGCGCCATTAATATAACATTACATTTATGTGCCAGCTGTTTTATTCGCAAAATTTACCAATTTAATCAAATCCCAGTAAAAATATCAGCGATTTCATTTCTGCTATAAAGAGCGAACTCCTCCATCCCCCCTCCTCCCCCTCCCAAAAACAAAAAACAAACCCCAAAAAAGACAAAGAGCCCCAGCGTGGACATAGAAAAGGATTCAATATGGCGTCTTATTTACCAAACTGCCAGTACAAAAGGGTTAATGGTCTAAAAATATCTAGGAAAAAATAAGGCACGTTGTAATTATTACTGCCATGGAAGCGGACGTGTCCATGAAGGCCGCCGTGGGCGAGGGCTACCATGAAAAGCAAGACCAGGTTGGAGTTTTTGCAATGTAGAAAGAAGGCAGCCAAGTGGGAAGACTGAGAAATCTGTCAATTCCTTGGGGTCCGGTAGCTGAACGGGCCCAAAAAGGTCCACATTGCCCATCGGGGCCAGTAGTGTAGCTCAGCGGACTAGTGTCTCCTCCACAGTAAGCTTTAGATGTTCAACTAGTTGAAGTGAAATTAAGCATGGGTGGAGCTTTGTAATTTGTCTCCGCCCCCGCTCAACCCCCTGGCAAACAAAAATGTAACTTTTTTTTCTAAGATCTGTTATAATTTACGTGTAAATCGTCTTCCTCGGACTCTGCACCCATACGCGGAGCTCCTGATATGTGGCAGTGGGCTGCAAAGCTCCAGCTTTCACTGGATGATAAAAATCTATATTTATATATGTACATAATCTCTAAAACCGCAGCAGCAGTGCAAGCAAGAAAAAAAATTCCACAAGTGTTTTTGATATGATGAGATGTTTTTGTTGTTTCTTTTTTTTTTTTTGCTTGATTTTTAACCGCATGTGGCCGATTAAGGTCAAGTAAAGTGCGTTAAAATATGTACAAAGGGATTTAAAAGCTTCCTCCGCCACATAGGGTACAGAGCGCTTTTAACTTTTTGCCTCCCCTCGAGGGGACCATCAACATAGGGAATTTACTATAGCTCGAGCTTTGAGTAAACCCCATAAAATTACAGTGGTCTCGAATAAGGTTGCCCGGTGACTACAGTCCTGAAATAGGCAACTTCGAAGAGTTTAGATGCCGGCCGACATTGGGTAACGAACCTTGGAGAACATCGGTTTGGCCAACGGCCCCCTGATATAAGTGGTACAAGGGTTCTTCCTCACCCCTTGCATGGGTAAGAGTAGTCAAGGGTAATCCAAGGTTGTTCTCCTGTTATAGGCTTCTTCCCCAAGGTCTATGGCAAGCCAACTGGACCAACATGGTTCTTCTACGTTAGGAAAACGAGGTTGGCTTCTTCCCCAAGGTCTATGGCAAGCCAACTGGACCAACATGGTTCTTCTACATTAGGAAAACGAGGTTCGGTAAACAAAAACTTGTGCTATTGGCCGAAAGAACCTTAAGAGAAATGAAGACCCGACACTCCCATAGTGTCTCGACAAGAAGGCAAGAGTGGTAAGATGATGCTTGGCAGAGACATGATATAGAACATATTATACCATTATACTAAAAAAAAAAAAAAAAAGAACTACGCAAAAAATTTCGAATTTCATTTAGGGAAGGGTAAACTCTACAAAGGAAAGTCATCACGTGAGGCTAGATAGGTCAATGAGTTAGAAAGCAACCTCACAAGCTAGAAGAAGGTCGTAGACGACCAACAAAAGTTCTACAGAAAGACGTCTCGGGATCTAACTTGACCGTTACAGTCCATAGAAAAAATTTATAGTTAAGACGCTAACCAAAACCAGAAAACATGGGCAGCTTATCAGACCTTCGACAAGTAGACCTCCATCTGTAGTAGAAGACCAGATAAAGTCAAGAGGACCAAGGGTCTACACGTCGGGAGACACAACTCTGGTCCGTTGACTGGAAAGTCTTGACTTGCACCCAATGGTCTCACTCTTAAGACAAGCATGACCAACGTGCCAGACATCTAAGCTTGGACAGACGCCATCTGTCTCTAATTTGTAATAGGTGCCCTTCTCCATGGTTGCCTCTTGTACCGTCAGAAGTAGATTAAAGGGTTAAGGCACGTTGCAGAAAACATACAATGATAGACATATGGGTTTTTTTTTTGCTGCTATTTGCCCTTGGGATCAATCAGTTGCATATTTCAAGTTATTTCACACCTCCCCTCGCTCTTCCATTTGGTCCTGATTTTCTCTGCATGTTGTCTGTGCCTCGATCCATATGTATTAGTGCTCACACAAGAGACAGATATGCATATTAAATATACCAGGTCCCGCATTACACGGATACTCTGTGCCGGTGAAAGTGCTAGAATTTTGGGTGGCTATAACAGTGCAAGCTGAGTGGTGTGTCGTATAGTGGATTAGTGATATAGCCTAAGAGACGTTGGTTGACCTCAATGGTCTCCAATATCTCCAGTGGGGTCATAACCATAGAATAAGAAGTGCACGGTCGTGGTTTCAATACAAGGTCAGTGACTATCAAAGGGGAAGGGTATCTAATGCTGAGACGTGAAGGGAATTGGGATTCCAATGTGGAGGTAGACAAGTATACGAAGCTCGGAGAGAAGGTCGAAATGCACAGAACTACTTTATCGTCAAATGGTTCCACCAATATTGGGACAGAGGGCTTTCTGAATGATCCCGTGGCCTAGATGTTCGGTATTACCCCACCCTTTCCTGGAGACACCAGATCTTCTAGAACGGCAAGCTAATGTCACATCAAAGTCTCATCTTGGTCTACCAACTGGATAGCTTCGGTCCGACACAGGCATCGGTCACGACGCACTGGCTTCAATCTCGAGCCGAGTGAGTGTTGTAGTGGTCATCAATAGACAACGGTTAGATTGTATATCGCACCCCCCCATCTTCATTCGTACAATTCTATTACCCATCACCACATCCCACCACCCATAAATAACATAAATATAAGACCCTCCACCATCAATGGAACATACTTGTGCTTTCATAGGTGTCACGTAAACAAGGTCCTCCACACCTATAGTGCCAAGAGGCAGCCGTAAAGCTATGCCTATGAGATAAGTGATTGTGTTGTATTAAAGAGGTCCTCCACCTACACATCTGGCTATCGAGGCAAAGAAAGTAAAAAGTAGCGCGCACCGTATCCTTCCAAGGCTCCTTGACCCTTCTTTGCTCTTATCACAAAGTGCACATTTGACCTTGAGCCAAAGACCTGGTTAATCGAAGACAGACTAAGATAGTTTACCGGACTTGAGACAAAGTAAATCCATCGCAACCAGTCTCTCTCTTTTTGGCCATCAAGCCATGGTACTCCAGCCTGCATTATTAATGTGAGGTTTATATAAAAAAAATCTATGTTTAGGTGGAAGCCATCTTAGAAAACAAGACAATGACGAGTGGTCTCATTCACATCGGTGGCAATAAAAAGAAAATCACAAAAACTCAACACAACACACGGATAACACGTGCACAAAAATAAGATCGTACGTATGTGTTCACGGGGAAGCCATATTGGTGATTTTTTTTTTTTTGTATATGACGTGACTACCTTTGTTTCTCATTGCACATTATACTCTCCAAAAATCCAGTCGTGTATGGATAGATAAAATCCGCTATATACACGTGCACAGACCGGACACGTACTGGTCCCAGTCTAAGTTTCCCTTTCATCAGACTTGTGCCCGATGGTGGTTGTGACAAAATGGCTACGAACAAGCCACAACGTTGGTCTGAGAGGTTGGGCAGGATCACGGAAGAGCACGATGCCTGCCTTAAGAACATAAAACGTACATATAGAACATATTTACACATACACATATATACATGTAGATACACATAGCTTAAGATAGTTGGAAGAGAAGGTGGAAGAAGGACGCGTGGTGTCAGGGTGGCTCTCCGCACCTCGTTGGCTTGGCCATGCCATCAGAAATGAAATCCGCATGGTTCCCAATTCTGCTTCATGAGACCCGTCACTGGATCAGAGCTAAGCCTTGGTCACCGGTGTGGAGGTATATACCGTACCGATCCTCCATTGTCTACTTTCTACGCAGCTGTACCTACAGGAACAGCATGGAATTAGTAGTGAAGAAGACTTCGTCATGACAGTCCTTGGACTCGATGACCATTCTGTAGTGTGTCTTAAGATTAATTTGCCCAGGACTTCCTGTTCTCTGCCTTTTTTCGGGCGTCTGCCTTTATGCTTGTGGCTCTATCCGGCTTGGCCAAGGCGGTCAATGCGGCAAGATTTCCTGCCGATCCGGACAAGCTCCCAGTTTTCCGATCTTCTGCCCCTCCCTGCAAACGCAAACCGGTGCTTCTTCTCCGAGCTGCTCCGGTGGCTTTCTTCACTCTGTTGGGTCTCACCAAGACACCGTAGCCTGGGTTGCATTTGAAGTACTGCTTACCACCGACGGAGCCGTCGTTTTTGCCTAAGTTTGTGGGAAAAAAAAGGAAAATAATGATTTAAAGATCGAACTCTTCTTCAAGAAGAACGCAAGAAAAACCAAAACATGTTATAACCGAGAGAAGCGGAACGGTAGGCTTATCGAATGAAGAGTCACCGGCTCAACGTCCGCAAGGAGGAATATGGAAGAAGCAAAAACCACTCCATTCAGATCCTCCTTACTGTCGTAGTGTTAGTGATCAGTGGAGGCAACCCTGTTGGATCAAACCAATATGTATCTAACCAGGGGGAGATGGTACCCATTGGACCCAAGGTGTTCAGAAACGTGCACCCACTCCCATTCACACCAAAGATTTCTATGACAGATATTGTTCAACCAACGCCAACATTTTTACAGCAATTCCCCACCAATCCACCGGCAATGGACATGGTGTTTCGAAAGTCCAAGGTCAACTTTAAAGAAGAAGAAAGTTTCTTACCGGCAGGCAAATCAAGCTCCACACCAACCCACATTCCTTCCTGAAAGTCTGCAGGTCCAACGTATCTTACGATACCATTCTTATTGGTCCCAACAGTCACATATTCTCCCTCTTTCAACCATTCAGGAACCTCCTGAGGCTCCTCCGAGTCAGATGTTGCTTCTGATGGGTCTTCACTGCTTCCTACTTCGTCGATTAACTTTTCCTGACTTCCCTTTAGCGTAGATCCTGTTGCCGCCACCTTTCCCAAGCTTGTTGGTTCTCCTAGATCATCTCCGAGCATCCGTGTGAAGGACTTCAGCTCTGAGGTTTTCACCTTCTGTATTTTGAAAGGTGACGCTGCCACTTTACTTTGGAGTAGGTGGTCAGTGGTTAGAGGATTAGGTCCTGGTGGAGAAGAGTTCTTGGGGTCTCCTTGGTTTTCAGAAGACGTCAAGCTTGCTGGGAGGTTTTCTTGTGGAGAAGCATCTTTTGAGAGGTCTACAGTTGGAGGTTCTCCAGCATTTATTGGAACATGAATGACATCTACAGCTGATGTATTTGGATGTGGCTTGTTATTAGAACGTATTTCGTGATATTCCTTATGATTTGAGTCTTCGGCCAGAACCAGTTTCTCCAGGTCCTTTCCATGCTCAGGTTTCTTTGAGGATTGATCAGACACTGGTTCCAGCTTGCCTATATGGTCTTGGGAGGTAGCTGCTGAGGCCAAGCTAACATCGGTAGCCACTGGACTTGGGGTTTGTCCTGTAGGCACTTCACTACCTGCACTTAAAGCCTCCGATAGTGTGGCTGTGGAGACACTATGGGAGAAGTATCCACTAGAAGCTTCACTGAGTGGGCTCGGAGGTCCATCCTGGGTCTCCTGTCCTGGAGAGTCGGAAACTTTTGGTTGGGAAGGCACTGCCGGTGACTTGTCACTTTTCTTGTCTTGCACTGGGGACCGTGTGATCACTGGTTGTCGCGCTCCAGGCCATTCCTCATGGTTAACCTGTTAGATATCAGAATAATATGGTCAAAAGGTCTACACGGCAAACAGTAAAATTATCATCTGGCATCAACAGACCTGAGATCAAATCACACCCAAAATTATGGGCCGGTCTGACACTAATGGATGACGGATCTCCTACATTCTGATCAGGATTTATTATCTTTACAGACTCTTTAGCTTCCTATACACATAATGCCAAGTGAATGGCAACACACTGATCCTTGTTTCACCTGACATTTTCCATGTTATGAACCCATCTTGGGTCCCACTCTGTCAGTCCTCTGCCTCCGATCCCTCCTCTGGCCACACCTCCTGCCAGTGGGATTGGATTGCTATGGATCCCAACACTGAGTGATGAGATCCCGGACAGAGCATTCAAGTAGGACGTCTAGTTAGAATCCCCTATATAACAATCTATTAGATATCAATCTATGGGCCCCGACCTTCTATCCTGTTTCATCTGTCCCCCCCTCCCCATCTCTCTCTTCATTCTCGTTCTCCCCCCCTATAATCATGACTCATCCCCCTCCCCTCTCCATCATCACTCATCCCTCTTCTCTCTCCATCATCACCCATCCCCTTTCCCTCTCCATCATCACTCATTCCCCCTCTTCTCCTCGCCACCATTATTGATCCCTCTCTCCTCTCCATCATCACTCATCCCTCTTCTCTCTCCATCATCACCCATCCCCTTTCCCTCTCCATCATCACTCATTCCTCTTTCTTTTCTATGATCACTCATCCTTCTCCATCATCACTCATCGCGCTCTCCTCTCTATCATTACTGATCCCTCTCCATCATCACTCATTCCCCCTCTTCTCCTCGCCACCATTATTGATCCCTCTCTCCTCTCCATCATCGCTCATCCCCTTCCCCTCTCCATCATCACTCATCCCTCTCCTCTCCATCATCACTCATCCCTCTCCTCTCCATCATCACTCATCCCTCTCCTCTCCATCATCACTCATCCCTCTCCTCTCCATCATCACTCATCCCTCTCCTCTCCATCATCACTCATCCCTCTCCTCTCCATCATCACTCATCCCCTTCCCCTCTCCATCATCACTCATCCCCTTCCCCTCTCCATCATCACTCATCCCCTTCCCCTCTCCATCATCACTAATCCCTATCCATCACTCATTCCCCCTCTTCTCCTCGCCACCATTATTGATCCCTCTCTCCTCTCCATCATCTCTCATCCCCTTCCCCTCTCCATCATCACTCATCCCTCTCCTCTCCATCATCACTCATCCCCTTCCCCTCTCCATCATCACTAATCCCTATCCATCACTCATTCCCCCTCTTCTCCTCGCCACCATTATTGATCCCTCTCTCCTCTCCATCATCACTCATCCCCTTCCCCTTTCCATCATCACTCATCCCTCTCTCCTTTCCATCATCACTCATCCCCTTCCCCTCTCCATCATCACTCATCCCTCTCCCCTCTCCATCATCCTCCCCTTTCCATCATCACTCATCCCTCTCCATCACTCATCCCTCTCTCCTCTCCATCATCACTCATCCCTCTCTCCTCTCTATCATTACTGATCCCTCTCCATCATCACTCATTCCCCCTCTTCTCCTCGCCATCATTATTGATCCCTCTCCATCATCACTCATCCCTCTCTCCTCTCCATCATCCTCCCCTTTCCATCATCACTCATCCCTTTCCATCACTCATTCCTCTCTCCTCTCCATCATCACTCATCTCTCTCTCCTCTCTATCATTACTGATCCCTCTCCATCATCACTCATCCCTCTCCATCAGCACTCATCCCTCTCTCCTCTCCATCATCACTGATCCCTCTCCATCACTCATTCCCCCTCTTCTCCTCGCCATCATTAGTGATCCCTCTCTCCTCTCCATCATCATCCTCCCCTTTCCATCATCACTCATCCCTCTCCATAATGACTCATGCCTCTCCCTTCACCCCTCTCCATCATCACTCATCTTTTCTCTCCATCAGTCTACTGTACCTAATCTCTCACCTAACATCCATCAATAATTGTCCACTATCTATTTATCAATCTCATATCTAATATCTATCTTTCCCATCTGTCCGTCTCTCTCACCTACCAGGCTCTACAGTCTCCATCTCTCTATCACATTTATCCATCTAATATTGATCCTTCTAATCACAACAGAATGAGACTAATAATATTAACCCTTTCTACCCCGGTCACTACAGATACAGATTTTCGGAGCGACGGCTCCATCCGGGAGGGTTTGGCGTCCTTGGTCTCCTGTCTATGAGCCGCACCTAACATGTTCCAGGTTGTGAAGCGTTAATCGGGCGCAGCAGAGGACACATGCCGATCACCTCTTGCAAAAGGACAAACTCTGCACAAGGAATATTTTTCTGCTCCTAATATTTACTTGAGAGTTGATTTATGGGACAGGCCTGGTCCTCTCGCTGCTCAGACGGCACGATTTATGGGTGCTGGAGGGCTGCAGTGATCTATATGTCTCTAGCAGTTCTTTGGCTGCACTTAAGGCCGGGATAAATCATGAATTTTCAACTGGCTGCCAAAGATTTATTTTTTCGCTTCCAAATTTTCTTCCCCACCGCCTTCCATTTTCCTGGGGCCTGTCAATTTACAGGTGAAGAATTTAGAGGCAGCTTCTGAGATTAAACAGACCATTTCTCAGATCTATTTCCCAGAGGCAACATGTACTAAACTTGGGTAATCAATAGTGTCTGTCAGAGCGCAGAGTTATGGGGGACGCTCCGGAGAGGGGGGCCTGACACCACCTGCAAATTCAATTGTTAGTACAGCTAAAACTTCATCAAAGAGCAGGGGCGCCCTGATGTCAGCGCACAAGTACTATCATAGTGATGGGCAGGGGGCATGCGGGGGTACTACACCGCCCAGCAGTCCTATAATACCATAGAATTGCACTCTGCTATACAGTAAGCCCTGGACAGGCACAGGTTGGGCCTCCTCTATGAGTTGAGCTAATATACAGTAGTCGGTTTACCTGCAGTCCTATGGAAAACTATCAATGACAAACCCAGCCCTGCCCCGACTGCTAAACGTCTAACCTTTACTCTGCTCCTTTTGCTTTGATTCCTGCTTTGCATTCTCTTGATGAGCTCCATGAGGTAGTCACCAGGAATGGTTTTCACTTCCCAGGTGTGCCCTCTCAGGACTAATAAGTGGGATTTCTTGCCTTATAAATGGGGTTGGGAGCATCAGTTGTGTTGTGCAGAAGTCAGGTGGATACACAGCGGATAGTCCTACTGAATAGACTGTTAGAATTTGTATTATGGCAAGAAAAAAGCAGCTAAGTAAAGAAAATCGAGTGGCCATCATTACATTAAGAAATGAAGGTCAGTCAGTCCGAAAAATTGGGAAAACTTTGACAGGGTCCCCAAGTGCAGTTGCCAAAACCATCGAGCGCTACAAGGAAACTGGCTGACATGAGGACCGCCCCAGAAAAGGAAGACCAAGAGTCACCTCTGCTGTGGAGGATAAGGACCGCCCCAGGAAAGGAAGACCAAGAGTCACCTCTGCTGCGGGGGTAAGTCCATCCGAGTCACCAGCCTCAGAAATCGCAGGTTAACAGCAGCTCAAATTAGAGAGCAGGTCAATGCCACACAGAGTTCTAGCAGCAGACACATCTCTACAACAACTGGCAAGAGGAGACTTTGTGCAGCATCAGGCCTTCATGGTAAAATAGCTGCTAGAAAACCACTGCTAAGGACAGGCAACAAGCAGAAGAGAACACAAGGAATGGACATTAGACCAGTGAAATCTGTGCTTTGGTCTGATGAGTCCAAATTTGAGATCTTTAGTTCCAACCACTGTGTCTTTGTGCGACGCAGAAAAGGTGATCGGATGGACTCTACATGCCTGGTTCCCACTGTGAAGCATGGAGGAGGAGGTGTGATGGTGTGGGGGTGCCAAGCTGGGGACACTGTTGGGGATTTATACTGAACCAGCATGGCTACCACAGCATCTTGCAGCGGCATGCTATTGCATCCGGTTTGTGTTTAGTTAGACCATCATTTATTTTTCAACAGGACAAGACAATGACCCCAAACACCTCAAGGCTGTGTAAGGGCTATTTGACCAAGAAGGAGAGTGATGAGGTGCCACACCAGTTGACCTGGTCTCCACAATCACCAGACCTGAACCCAATCGAGATGTTTTTGGGGTGAGTTGGACCGCAGAGTGAAGGCAAAAGGGCCAACAAGTGCCAAGCATCTCTGGGAACTCCTTCAAGACTGTTGGAAGACCATTTCAGGTGACTACCTGACGAAGCTCATCAAGAGAATACCAAGAGTGTGCAAAGCAGGAATCAAAGCAAAACGTGGCTACTGCAAAGAACCGAGATTATAAGACAGATTCTCAGTTGTGTCACTCTTTTTTGTTACGTATATAATTCCACATGTGTTACTTCTGAGTTTTGATGCCTTCAGTGTGAATCTACAATTGTCATAGTTCCGAAAATACAGAAAACTCTTTGAATGAGAAAGTGTGTCCAAACTTTTGGTCTGTTCTCTCTCTCTCTCTATTTTGTATATAAAAATGTATCGGACCGCGTTCTTCATCAGTCACTTACCACTTTAGGTTTGTCATCAACACTTGCGGACTGGACTATAATCCGAGGGACAGCCTGCAAGAGATTAAAAAAACCCAAACAATATATTATATATGAAAGACACCGCTATATCTTTAGCACTAAACTAACCTGGAACATTGAACTGTGGATAGAAAAACTACAACTCCCAGCATGCTCCATAAAGTGTAAGGATTTAGGTTCAGCATGGTCACCCCTTAGTAAATACTTGTACGTAGGTTCCCCATTGTCCAACCACTCCGGAGCTGCTGTTATTAGAATTCTGTATTATCCCGTTCCTCTGTTATTCCTCCTGGAAACTGATGACTAACGTGACTACTAGAGGTGATCAGTGGGGGCGTGTCTTTACACTGTATCCATTCACTGTTGACACACCTTTTTGACAAGTGGAATGGTCACACCCAGTTGTCAATTTTTGAATACATTTTGTAGGAGGAATAACACAGGACTTGAAATAATAAAATACAAAATAATAAATTAAAATAATAATAATAATAATAATAATAATAATAATAATAATAATAATAATAATAATAAAATAAAATAATAAAAATAATAAAATAAAATAATAAAATAATAATAATAATAATAATAATAATAATAGAAAAATAAGAAAAAATATTACATTAATAATTATTTTATTTCTGTATATCATAGAGTAACTTTATTTTTTTATACCCATCTCTATAAGCCCCCCCCCAGCGTTGGTTCCACCATCATCATTTCGGCCGAATCTCTCCCCTGGACGCAATCACAACACACTCACAAATAGAAATGTAATAGGGACAATGCCTTCAGAGACGCGGGGCTCTTTATCAGTTGCGAGCATCTGCCCATATATTACATAAGTCCTGATGGCTACAGTGTAGCGGAACAGGACATCAGCGCTAGCTCAGCCCGAATGGCCATATATCTCATGCCTGTAGACATAATGCTCTGACAAGCGGCTCTTTACGGGTCCCTCCTGGATTGAAGCCATCAGAAAGCTGAGAAGAGCAAGGTCTATTTCCACCTGATCGCTCTATAAATAAGGTTAAGGACGTCTATTATAGGGGCTGTCATAGGTAATGGAGGGAAAGATGAGACAGGTTATCCTTAAAGGGTTTAACCAGAGATTTGCTGGGAGATGAAGATCAAAAATAATAATAATAAAAAAAAAAAATCTGCAAAAAACAGAATGAACTCTTATGGCCGGGGACTTTTTTTTTTTTTTTCCATTATTTTCTTTTTTTAAATTAATTTATTTTTCTTAATTGGTCTGACCGGATGATAAAATATGAACATCTTACGGTCATTAGTGGAATAATGAGAGTCCTTCCTGGACAGAGGAGATCGTTTATTTTATGGAGCGTTTTATTTTACTCTTGTGAGCGCTTGACACGTTGTAGCCAAATCACAGAACATACATACATAGAACACGGCAACTGTCGTGTTCTATGTATGTTCTGTGATTTGGCTACAATGTGTCAAGTGCTCACAAGAGTAAAATAAAACTGGACACAAGGCAGGGGGCAAGATCAGAAAGGGTTAAGGTGTTTTTGAAAAATTGGGCCGAGTTGGGGTGGTAATCTATGGGAAGAATTTGGCATTGGATGGGCAGAGTACAGAAGAAGAGGTCAATATGATGAAGAAGAAGACAGAGGGTTCAAGTAGACCATACGTGGTGGTGAAGGTTTACGTGAAGAGGAAGGGGAAGGTGGACGATCTTCTTGTAGGAAGACGAATCTGGGTTGATAAGATTTCTGAGAAGTAAACACCAGTTTTTGGAAAGTAGAACCATTGGAATGGTTTCCAAGAATAAGAAGACACAGGGTTCAGGACATTTGCAAAAAGAAGACATTGGATTACTGGGGTGCCAAGTTAACAAACCCTTGAGAAGAGGACATTGGGTAGATGGGGTCTGCTAAAAGAAGCGGGAACTACGATGAAGGCGTTTGGATAGCAATGTCTCTAAGAGCAATACTTAGGTTAGAACTTTTTGGGATGGAGATGAATGACATGGTTCCAGAAGAAGATGGACTAGGTTGAGGAACTTTTTGGAAATGAATGGTCACAAGGTTGACATGGTATCCTAAAAGAGTACATTAGGATGGAGAGGACACCAGGCTTCCAAAAACTAAACACACAGGAGGTTGAGAACGGAGAAGAAGGATGAGGTCTTTTTGGTTTTGTTTGGACATTAAGTTGAGGAACTTTTTGGAAAAAAGATAACACGTGGTGGACAAGGTTTTGCAGAAGTCGAAAATGTTTTCAGGAAGACAAGACCACTAGATTGTGGAACTTATGAGAATAGAGGAAAAGACAACACATTTGGTGGATACGACTTCAGGGAAAAAAACAGAGTTACGCCCCTTTGTGGAAAAAAATTTGGCTGAAAAGTTTTTCTAGAAGAGAGAATATGGAGTAGATAACGCTTGGAGAAGAAGAGGACACACGGTTGGAAAGGTTCCCAAGAAAAGTTATTCTTTGGGGCATTTCAAAGAGTTTGTGAAAAAAAAAATTCTACAAAAGAGTGCACAGGTTTGACAAGGTTTCCAAAAAGTTGAGTCCCTTTGGGGGGAAAGCGGACACTCACTTCCTGGGATTTTGGTTGGAACTTTTTAGGAAGAACAGGAACCTGGGTGATGTTTCTAAGTATACAAAAGCTAGATTTGGGATCTTAGGGTAAGGACTAGAGATGAGCGAACACTAAAATGTTCGAGGTTCGAAATTCGATTCGAACAGCCGCTCAATGTTCGTGTGTTCGAACGGGTTTCGAACCCCATTATAGTCTATGGGGAACAGATACTCGTTAAGGGGGAAACCCAAATCCGTGTCTGGAGGGTCACCAAGTCCACTATGACACCCCAGGAAATGATGCCAACACCTCTGGAATGACACTGGGACAGCAGGGGAAGCATGTCTGGGGGCATCTAACACACCAAAGACCCTCTATTACCCCAACATCACAGCCTAACAACTACACACTTTACACACTCAATACCACCTCTCTGACAGTAGGAAAACACCTTGAAACATGTGTATTTGGCACTTGCAGTGAGGAGAGCTTGTCACCAGCAGTGAATTTGGCCCTTGTAGTAAGTAGAGGTTGGCACCAACATTTGTTTTGAAAATCAGGGTGGATTGAGCCTCTAACCAGCAGAGTTTGGGCAAATTCATGGTGGAGGGAGCCTCTAAACACCCCAATTTGGGCAAATTCATGGTGGAGGGAGCCTCTAAAAACCCCAGTTTGGACCAATTCATGGTGGAGGGAGCCTCTAACCAGCCCAGTTTGGACCAATTAATGGTGGAGGGAGCCTCTAACCAGCCCAGTTTGGACCAATTAATGGTGGAGGGAGCCTCTAACCAGCCCAGTTTGGACCAATTAATGGTGGAGGGAGCCTCTAACCAGCCCAGTTTGGACCAATTAATGGTGGAGGGAGCCTCTAACCAGCCCAGTTTGGACCAATTCATGGTGGAGGGAGCCTCTAAAAAACCCAGTTTGGACCAATTCATGGTGGAGGGAGCCTCTAAACAGCCCAGTTTGGGCAAATTCATGGTGGAGGGAGCCTCTAAACAGCCCAGTTTGGGCAAATTCATGGTGGAGGGAGCCTCTAACCAGCCCAGTTTAGACCAATTAATGGTGGAGGGAGAATCTAACCAGCCCAGTTTGGACCAATTAATGGTGGAGGGAGCCTCTAACCAGCCCAGTTTGGACCAATTAATGGTGGAGGGAGCCTCTAAACAGCCCAGTTTGGGCAAATTCATGGTGGAGGGAGCCTCTAACCAGCCCAGTTTGGACCAATTCATGGTGGAGGGAGCCTCTAAACAGCCCAGTTTGGGCAAATTCATGGTGGAGGGAGCCTCTAAAAAACCCAGTTTGGACCAATTCATGGTGGAGGGAGCCTCTAACCAGCCCAGTTTGGACCAATTAATGGTGGAGGGAGCCTCTAAACAGCCAAGTTTGGACCAATTCATGGTGGAGGGAGCCTCTAAAAACCCCAGTTTGGACCAATTCATGGTGGAGGGAGCCTCTAACCAGCCCAGTTTGGACCAATTAATGGTGGAGGGAGCCTCTAACCACCCCAGTTTGGACCAATTCATGGTGGAGGGAGCCTCTAAACAGCCAAGTTTGGACCAATTCATGGTGGAGGGAGCCTCTAAAAACCCCAGTTTGGACCAATTCATGGTGGAGGGAGCCTCTAACCAGCCCAGTTTGGGCAAATTCATGGCGGAGGGAGCCTCTAAACAGCCCAGTTTGGGCAAATTCATGGTGGAGGGAGCCTCTAACCAGCCCAGTTTGGACCAATTAATGGTGGAGGGAGCCGCTAAACAGCCCAGTTTGGGCAAATTCATGGTGGAGGGAGCCTCTAAACAGCCCAGTTTGGACCAATTCATGGTGGAGGGAGCCTCTAAAAAACCCAGTTTGGACCAATTCATGGTGGAGGGAGCCTCTAAACAGCCCAGTTTGGGCAAATTCATGGTGGAGGGAGCCTCTAACCAGCCCAGTTTGGACCAATTAATGGTGGAGGGAGCCTCTAACCAGCCAAGTTTGGGCAAATTCATGGTGGAGGGAGCCTCTAAACAGCCCAGTTTGGACCAATTCATGGTGGAGGGAGCCTCTAAAAAACCCAGTTTGGACCAATTCATGGTGGAGGGAGCCTCTAAACAGCCCAGTTTGGGCAAATTCATGGTGGAGGGAGCCTCTAACCAGCCCAGTTTGGACCAATTAATGGTGGAGGGAGCCTCTAACCAGCCAAGTTTGGGCAAATTCATGGTGGAGGGAGCCTCTAACCAGCCCAGTTTGGACCAATTAATGGTGGAGGGAGCCTCTAACCAGCCCAGTTTGGACCAATTAATGGTGGAGGGAGCCTCTAACCAGCCCAGTTTGGACCAATTAATGGTGGAGGGAGCCTCTAACCAGCCCAGTTTGGACCAATTAATGGTGGAGGGAGCCTCTAAACAGCCAAGTTTTGGGAAATTCATGGTGGAGGGAGCCTCTAACCAGCCCAGTTTGGACCAATTCATGGTGGAGGGAGCCTCTAAACAGCCCAGTTTGGGCAAATTCATGGTGGAGGGAGCCTCTAAAAAACCCAGTTTGGACCAATTCATGGTGGAGGGAGCCTCTAACCAGCCCAGTTTGGACCAATTAATGGTGGAGGGAGCCTCTAAACAGCCAAGTTTGGACCAATTCATGGTGGAGGGAGCCTCTAAAAACCCCAGTTTGGACCAATTCATGGTGGAGGGAGCCTCTAACCAGCCCAGTTTGGGCAAATTCATGGTGGAGGGAGCCTCTAACCAGCCCAGTTTGGGCAAATTCATGGTGGAGGGAGCCTCTAACCAGCCCAGTTTGGACCAATTAATGGTGGAGGGAGCCGCTAAACAGCCCAGTTTGGACCAATTCATGGTGGAGGGAGCCTCTAAAAACCCCAGTTTGGACCAATTCATGGTGGAGGGAGCCTCTAAAAAACCCAGTTTGGACCAATTCATGGTGGAGGGAGCCTCTAACCAGCCCAGTTTGGACCAATTAATGGTGGAGGGAGCCGCTAAACAGCCCAGTTTGGACCAATTCATGGTGGAGGGAGCCTCTAAAAACCCCAGTTTGGACCAATTCATGGTGGAGGGAGCCTCTAAAAAACCCAGTTTGGACCAATTCATGGTGGAGGGAGCCTCTAACCAGCCCAGTTTGGACCAATTAATGGTGGAGGGAGCCTCTAAACAGCCAAGTTTGGACCAATTCATGGTGGAGGGAGCCTCTAAAAACCCCAGTTTGGACCAATTCATGGTGGAGGGAGCCTCTAACCAGCCCAGTTTGGACCAATTAATGGTGGAGGGAGCCTCTAACCACCCCAGTTTGGACCAATTCATGGTGGAGGGAGCCTCTAAACAGCCAAGTTTGGACCAATTCATGGTGGAGGGAGCCTCTAAACAGCCCAGTTTGGGCAAATTCATGGTGGAGGGAGCCTCTAACCAGCCCAGTTTGGACCAATTAATGGTGGAGGGAGCCGCTAAACAGCCCAGTTTGGGCAAATTCATGGTGGAGGGAGCCTCTAAACAGCCCAGTTTGGACCAATTCATGGTGGAGGGAGCCTCTAAAAAACCCAGTTTGGACCAATTCATGGTGGAGGGAGCCTCTAAACAGCCCAGTTTGGGCAAATTCATGGTGGAGGGAGCCTCTAACCAGCAGAGTTGTGGGAAAGCAGGGTGGAGGGAGCCTCTAACCAGCAGAGTTGGTGGAAATCAGGGTGGAGGGAGCCTCTAACCAGCAGAGTTGGGGGAAATCATGTTGGAGGGAGCCTAGTATTAGCAGAATTGTGCAACGCTTATGGTGGATGAGTATGAGGATGCGGAGGAATTGGAGAGGTTGAGTACAGACATGGAGTTTCATGTTGGGGTGCTTTACACAGGTGGGCACAAAAATGAAGGCTCTATCCAGTGGTGGTTCATTTTTATCAAAGTGAGCCGGTCGGCACTCTCAGCTGACAGACGGGTGCGCTTGTCAGTGATGATGCCACCGGCTGCACTGAACACCCTCTCAGATAGGACGCTGGCGGCAGGACAGGACAGCACCTCCAAGGCATATAGGGCAAGTTCAAGCCACAGGTCCAACTTCGACACCCAATACGTGTAGGGCGCAGAGGGGTCGGAGAGGACAGGGCTGTGGTCGGAAAGGTATTCCCGCAACATGCGCCTATACTTCTCACGCCTGGTGACACTAGGACCCTCCGTGGCGGCACTTTGGCGAGGGGGTGCCATCAAGGTGTCCCAGACCTTAGACAGTGTGCCCCTCGTTTGTGTGGACCGGTGAGAACTTGGTTGCCTACTGGAGGAACTGCCCTCCCTGCCGCCAACGTCACATGCTGGAAACATCTCCATCATATTCTGCACCAATTGCCTGTGGCAAGCATTGATGCGATTGGCCCTCCCCTCTACCGGAATAAAAGACGAGATGTTGTTTTTATACCGGGGGTCAAGGATAGCAAAGATCCAGTACTGGTTGTCCTCCATGATTTTGACAATACGCTTGTCGGTTGTAAAGCACCCCAACATGAACTCAGCCATGTCTGCCACAGTGTTAGTTGGCATGACTCCTCTGGCCCCACCGGAAAGTTCAATCTCCATTTCCTCCTCATCCTCCATGTCTACCCATCCGCGCTGCAACAATGGGACGATTCGAAGTTGCCCGGAAGCCTCCTGTATCACCATCACATCATCGGACAACTCTTCTTCTTCCTCCTCCTCCTCCTCCTCCTCCATTAAACGCAGTGAAGCGGACAGATGTGTGGACCTACTCTCCAGCTGTGACGGATCGGATGCTATCCCTAACTCCTCTGTGTGATCTGAGTTATCCCTGATGTCAATCAGGGATTCTCTCAGAACACACAAGAGCGGGATTGTAAGGCTCACCATCGCATCCTCAGAGCTCACCCTCCTTGTGGACTCCTCAAAGACCCGTAGGATGTCACAAAGGTCTCTCATCCATGGCCACTCATGGATGTGAAACTGAGGCAGCTGACTTTGTGGCACCCTAGGGTTTTGTAGCTGGTATTCCATCAAAGGTCTCTGCTGCTCAACCACTCTATTCAACATCTGAAACGTTGAGTTCCAGCGTGTGGGGACGTCGCACAAAAGCCGGTGTTGTGGCACATGCAGGCGTTGCTGGAGAGATTTTAAGCTAGCAGCGGCTACTGTCGACTTGCGAAAGTGGGCGCACATGCGCCGCACTTTCACCAGTAGCTCTGGAACATTGGGGTAGCTCTTTAGGAAACGTTGCACCACTAGGTTGAAGACGTGGGCCAAGCATGGAACATGTTGGAGTCCGGCAAGCTCCAGAGCTGCTACCAGGTTCCGGCCGTTATCACAAACGACCATGCCTGGGCCCAGGTGCAGCGGCTCAAACCATATTGCCGTCTCATCGAGGAGGGCATCCCTCACCTCGGAGGCAGTGTGCTGTCTGTCCCCCAAGCTGATCAGCTTCAGCACAGCCTGCTGACGTCTACCAACGCCAGTGCTGCAACGTTTCCAACTCGTAGCTGGGGTCAATCTAACAGCGGAGGAGGAGGCGGTGGCGGAGGAGGAGGCGGTGGCGGAGGAGGAGGCGGTAGAGGAGGAGGAGGAGGGGGGTGTTCTTCTCGTGTCCCTGCCAGGAATGTTAGGCGGGGAGACGAGGTACACCGGGCCAGTTTGGGAAGCAGTCCCAGCCTCAACTACATTCACCCAGTGTGCCGTCAGTGAAATGTAGCGTCCCTGTCCGCATGCACTTGTCCACGCGTCGGTGGTCAAGTGGACCTTTGTGCAAAGCGCGGAACTAAGGGCCCGCCTGATGTTGAGTGACACGTGCTGGTGCAAGGCGGGGACGGCACACCGGGAGAAGTAGTGACGGCTAGGGACAGCATAGCGAGGTGCCGCAGTTGCCATCAGGTCCAGGAAGGCGGGAGTTTCAACAAGCCGGAACGCCAACATCTCCTGGGCCAGCAGTTTAGCGATGTTGGCGTTCAAGGCTTGCGCGTGTGGGTGGTTAGCAGTGTATTTCTGCCGCCGCTCCAATGTCTGAGAGATGGTGGGTTGTTGTAAAGAAACGCCTGATGGTGCCTTTGATGGTGCAGGAGAAGGAGATAAGACAGGACCAGGGGAGGATGAGGTAGAAGTCAACAAAGTGGCGGAGGCAGATGAAGTGGTGTCCTGGCTCGTCCTCTGGAGTGCATCGCCAGCACAGTCAGCAGTGGCAGTGGCAGAGGCAGAGGCAGTGGCAGAGGCAGTGGCGTGAACGGCAGGCGGCCTTTGTCCTGCCGTTGCTGCCTGCCACTGATTCCAGTGCTTGGATTCCAAATGACGGCGCATTGAAGTGGTGGACAGGTTGCTCTTCTCAGAGCCCCTAATCAATTTCGAGAGGCAAATTGTGCAGACAACACTATATCTGTCCTCGGCGCATTCCTTGAAAAAACTCCACACCTTCGAGAAACGTGCCCTCGAGGTGGGAGTTTTTCGGGGCTGGGTACGAACTGGAACATCTTGGGAGATTCCGGGTGTGGCCTGGCTTCGCCTAAGCTGCTGACCTCTGCCTCTGCCTCTAGCTACCCTTTTTGGTGCTGCACCTGCCTCAACATCCACACTACTTTCCCCGCTTGACATCCCCCCTGTCCAGGTCGGGTCAGTGTCCTCATCATCCACCACTTCCTCTTCCAACTCCTGTCTCATCTCCTCCTCCCGCACAATGCGCCGGTCAACTGGATGCCCTGACGGCAACTGCGTCACATCATCGTCGATGAGGGTGGGTTGCTGGTCATCCACCACCAAATCGAACGGAGATGGAGGAGACTCTAGTGTTTGAGCACCTGGACACAGATGCTCCTCTGTTAGGTTCGTGGAATCGTGACGTGGAGAGGCAGGTTGAGGGACAATGAAAGGAGCGGAGAACAGCTCTGGGGAGCAGGGACAGTTTGGGTTATTGTTCTGTAAAGCTTCGGAATTTTGGGAGGAAGGAAGACAAGACTGTTGGGTAATAGGAGGAGAGGAGGCAGAGTCTGACTGGCTGCTGGACAATGTGCTGTAAGCGTTCTCTGACAGCCATTGCAAGACCTGTTCCTGGTTCTCGGGCCTACTAAGGTTTGTACCCTGCAGTTTAGTTAATGTGGCAAGCAACCCTGGCACTGTGGAGTGGCGCAATGCTTGCTGCCCCACAGGAGTAGGCACGGGACGCCCTGTGGCTTCACTGCTACCTTGCTCCCCAGAACCATTCCCCCGACCTCGCCCACGGCCTCGTCCACGTCCCTTTCCGGGAGCCTTGCGCATTTTGAATTCCTAGTTAGAAATTGGCACTGTATACCAGTAGTAAAAATTGTGGGTGCACGTAACCCCAATATATTCTTTGAATTCCCAGTCAGACACTGGCACTGTATACCAGTAGTAAAAATTGTGGGTGCACGTAACCCCAATATATTCTTTGAATTACCAGTCAGAAACTGGCACTATATGGCAGTAGCAAGAAATGAGGGTATTTGTATTCCCAATATACTCTTTGAATTCCCAGTCAGGCACTGGCACTATATGGCAGTAGCAAGAAATGAGGGTATTTATAACCCCAATATATTCTTTGAATTCCCAGTCAGACAATGGCACTGTATACCAGTAGTAAAAATTGTGGGTGCACGTAACCCCAATATATTCTTTGAATTCCCAGTCAGACACTGGCACTATATGGCAGTAGCAAGAAATGAGGGTATTTGTATTCCCAATATACTCTTTGAATTCCCAGTCAGACAATGGCACTGTATACCAGTAGTAAAAATTGTGGGTGCACGTAACCCCAATATATTCTTTGAATTCCCAGTCAGACACTGGCACTATATGGCAGTAGCAAGAAATGAGGGTATTTGTATTCCCAATATATTCTTTGAATTCCCAGTCAGACACTGGCACTATATGGCAGTAGCAAGAAATGAGGGTATTTGTATTCCCAATATATTCTTTGAATTCCCAGTCAGACAATGGCACTGTATACCAGTAGTAAAAATTGTGGGTGCACGTAACCCCAATATATTCTTTGAATTACCAGTCAGACACTGGCACTATATGGCAGTAGCAAGAAATGAGGGTATTTGTATTCCCAATATATTCTTTGAATTCCCAGTCAGACAATGGCACTGTATACCAGTAGTAAAAATTGTGGGTGCACGTAACCCCAATATATTCTTTGAATTCCCAGTCAGACAATGGCACTGTATACCAGTAGTAAAAATTGTGGGTGTATATAGCCCCAATTCTATTGCTAGGGGACTTGCAGGGTATTTCTGGGGTGAAGGTGGGGGGGCACACCGTTGGAACGGGTATCGGGGTATATATCGGGTATACGGGAATACACTGACAGTGTATTCCATTCAGGATCCTGGGAAAGCTGGGTTGCGGCGATTGAGCCCGTCAGTGCCACGTTACACTGACAAGCTTCTCCCTGGAATTTAGCTCTTACAAGAGCTGTTGGTTGTCTTCTCCTTCCTATCCTAGCCTGTCCCTGCCTACCCAGAATCTAAGCCCTAGCTAGCTGGACGGAAACCTCCGTCCTCGGTGAATTGCAAGCTCAGAATGACGCGAACCTGGGCGGCGCTGTTCTTTTAAATTAGAGGTCACATGTTTTCGGCAGCCAATGGGTTTTGCCTACTTTTCTCAACGTCACCGGTGTCGTAGTTCCTGTCCCACCTACCCTGCGCTGTTATTGGAGCAAAAAAGGCGCCAGGGAAGGTGGGAGGGGAATCGAGTAATGGCGCACTTTACCACGCGGTGTTCGATTCGATTCGAACATGCCGAACAGCCTAATATCCGATCGAACATGAGTTCAATAGAACACTGTTCGCTCATCTCTAGTAAGGACACTGTTAAAAAATGTTTAATATAGGAGAGTATATTGGGTGGAGGACATTTTTGGGAAGAGGAGGACACGCTGTTGACAAGACTTCTGAGAAGAGGAGGATATTGACATGCAAATGCTTCAAAGCAGAGAGTATAAGGAAAATGTTTGTTCTCGTAGCAGAGAAGGAGACAGGTTTGAGGACCTTTTAGGAGGCAGAAGACACTTGGTTGGTAAGATCTAAAAACTGTGTTAAGCACCTTTTGGGTAGGGCACTTGGTTGCAATGGTTTCTCAGGAGGATTCCGGGTTGAGGACCTTTCGGGAAGAAAAGGACATCTAGTTGAAAATGTTTTTGAGAAGCGGACATTGGGGTAAGATTGAGCTCAGAGGTAGTTTTGTCAAGTTGAGGTGGTTTTTAAGAAGAGATTGACATTTGAGGACATTTTTTACAAGACATTAATAATTGTTCCAGAGAAGGAGTTAATCTGAGATTGTGAAAATTTTGTATTTGACGTGCCCTAGAAAAAAAAAAAAAACGCAGGCTGTGGCAAGGTGGCACATGTATGAGACTTAGGTTAGACCTTCCATAGGCACTACAACATTAATTCCGATTCAGTTGGAATTTTTTTTCTAGCCCCCACCACTCCTGAGCAATCAATGCTGTTAGTTTTGCTTCCCAATATACTAACTAGACTCTCTAATAACAAGTGAGTGGTGTTTGATGTGCCATTTGGGCTCAGACAGTGTCAGGAGCAGGAAAGGGGGCGTGACTGACATTGTCAGCTTCTGATTGGAGCCCTGAGACACTCCCCCTTGCACGCTCCTGCCCAACACCACCCACTTGATATTAGGGAGTCTAGTCCGCACATCAAGCACTGATTGCTCGGAAATGGTTGGGGCTAGAGAAAAAATTCCAACTGCGCCGAAATCTGATCCTATTGCAGAATACAAGGCGTTCAAGTGGAAGTTAGTGGTGAAAGGTCCTGTTTAAATGTGTCTAGAAGTATAGATACTTGTGGAGATAAAAATATAACAAATAACTCTCCTCCAGAAGGAAGAAAGCTGTCATTGACTTACAGGGTGGCTACCAATAGGTGGCGCTAAAGAGATAATGCTTCCTTCTGGAGAAGAGTTATACTGGATCCGTTGTTTTTTTTTTTTTTTTTTTTTTTTAACTTTTGGTAAAGTTTTCAACGAGTGCTGAGAAATCATTACAGATAAGAATGATGGGCCCGCGGAGAAAACAGGGGAAAAAAAGAGACCCGACAATTCTAGTCTGATTAAAACACAAAACTACCGGTCACTTTTCAACCTGGTTGTCAGGAAGAATCAATATGATCCACCTGACGTTGCAAGTTGTACAAATGTGGGGTTAATCGTTCACCTCGTGGAAGCGCCTGTCACTGTAATGAATGTGAGTGAGGTAGGACCCTGGCAGCCGCAGATGGATGACATTAGTGTCATTTACTTTCACGAGTCATTAATTACTTCCTGCACAAATCACATCATTGTCAAAACACGAAATAACCTTAATATGAAAGAAAAGTGCAAGACAGCAATCTGTCTGGGCTAAGCGCCCTAAATCACAGGGCGGACTGATCCAGGAGCCTGCAAAAGTCCTGGCACCTCCCCCATTATTAACTTAATAACTGCTGATCTGCTGCAATGACAAAGGAGGCCGAAAAAACAAAACAAAAAAACAAGGCGGATGGGACTTGTAGTCCTGCGGAGAGTCATCCGTCATGTCTGCTGCATCCAGTGGTTTCCTTCTCCTCGGCCTGACGTGACCCTGCTAATGGATAATCGCATGTTAGGAGTTTATTAGATAAACAATGACTTTGGCAGCGGGGCCCGGGTCCTCGGAGATCTCCAGCAGACAGCGCGCTTCAGACAATAGCAAGATACGGATGAGGGCCAGGGCGGAGGAAGAAGGGCTTAAAGGCTTCAAACAACTCTGGATCCTCCAAAAATCCACCGATGGAGCAAAGCTCAGGTCTTCATTTAAAGGGACAGTGTTATGACTTGTATGTAATCGTGTCAGGTGACCATATATACATCACGTCATGGCCAGGGGTGATGGGGTCAGAACAATAGGGGTATATGAGCAAACACTTGTCATCCGATGTAAAACCAAACAGTAAAGTACTGCAAAAGCTCAGCTACATCCACCGTGAACTTCTCATTTTTGTAGAACGTAGACAAAAAAAAAAAAAAAAAGCAAAAATTCTTGACGCGTGACCTCCCTGCCGTCTCAAAGCGAGAACTTTTTATTTTTATTTTTCCATTGGCAGTCAAGTCTTTTTTTTATTATAAATTCTGTCATTGGAAAGTATTGGGAGGCTGGAAAAAAAAAAAAAAAAAAAAAATGAAGCATTTTGGGGGGTTTGCGCTCACTACAATCCCTTTGTGGTAAAAAGGACGTGTTACTTTTATTCTAGGGGTCAGTGCGAGCAGGATGATACCACATTTATATGTTTTTTTTTTTATGTTTTTCGTAACTTTTTTTATATTTCTGTCTATGTAGGGGCTTAGTTTTTGTGGGATGAGCTGAGGTTTTACTACCGTAATACAATATTTGGAGAGTGTGTGACTTATTGATATTTTTTTTTTTTTATTACATTTTTTGGGAGGGTAAGAAATAAAACCCCCCACGTGATTTGGGCATTTTGATTTCTTTTTCTCTGTATGGAATATATACTACAGTATTTTAGTAATTTGGACATAGTTGGACATGGAGAATGATGCAGTTTTTTTTTTTTTCACTTTTAAAATTTTTAGCCCATGTTTTGACTATCATTGAATTGAATATAACACATATGGCAAAACTTAGCTTAAGGCCCTACGGGCCGTAATCGCAGCGCTAAATCACATTGCATGATCGCATTGCGGTTCTTTCCACAGCACTTTCAACAGAAAGTTTGCCGAGTTTTCCTCCGTGGACTTTCTGTTACAATTATATCTATGGGAAAGCCGCCGGCGTTTCTATAGATGTAATTGACATGCTGCAATTTGCAAAGCCGCAACGGCTTTGCAAATCATAGCGTGTCGGTGCTGCGATTTCTTCCGCAATGTGGGCATAGGATTCGCATGAATCCCATCCCCTTTGTTTGCACTGTAAAACACCGCGATTTTTCCCGCAGCGTCTCTGCTGCAGGCAAATCGCAGCGTTTACGTCCCGTGGGGCCCCGGCCTAAAAGTAATTTTACAATAGCCAGCCCAAAGCAACCGGATAGTTCCCAACAATTAAGTGGGGGAGGGGGGATTTGAGTCCCCTCCCTCATAATGACCACTCAGTTGCTAAGGTCATAATTGACACCTAAGAGGTCTGTGATTGGAACAAGTTGGTTGGTTGTCACTAGAGATGAGAGAGTAGTATTCAATCGATACCTCCCCGCCATAGTGCATCGAAAATTCGATGCGTTTAACCCCTTGGTGCTCGGCCGCTTACACGCATTCCTATGGCGGGGAGGTATTCGATCGAATACTACTCGCTTGTCTCTAGTTGTCACCATTTTAAGTGGGTTTGTGTGTCAAAGACGAAGTGAATGGAGAGGCAGAAGTGAATTGTCTATTGGGCATAACAGGCCCCAGCCTAAGGCAGCTCTATACAATGGGGCAGATACTTCTGAGAGGTTGATGCCATATTATAGCTATAGTTATATACACTTTTATGCCTAGAGTTATTCTGACGTCCATTTATAGAATTGACCAAAAACCATCAGACAGGAATTCACAAACTCCGAACTATGGCACCCCTTTAAAGGGATTGTCTCATAAAGCCAATCTCTGTCCATGTGAACTATAGGGGCATACAAGTGGAAAGCAAAAAGTGGCTCCCTGCTTATTTTTCCTCCATGAGGCAGAATAGAGAACAGCTGTGTCTTATGTGTTACTTGGATGGCCATTCATTCAGTGCCCACTGCAAGGGCAAATACTGGCGGGTTAGAGAAACAGCCCCTTTAAAAAGAAAAAAAAAAAAGAAAAAAAGGTTTTTCCACTCCTGGACTCACCCGGCTACATTGTGCTAACCCTCCCCTCTGCGGCCTGTTCTGTCCTGCATTACACAGACAATTTATTGACAATTTTTGCAATACTTCATTTCCCCTGTGGGGGTGCTGTAGGGAAACTGAACACTTACAGCCAGGATCCCAGAAGGTTACAACTAATCTTAGGGGTCCCAACAAGGAACATTTTGTAATCAACCAATAGTCACAACTAATTTGTAGTCAAGGGACCCTTAGACTTGGACCCTACAAGGGATCGCCCATCAAAAGGCGCACAACCCAAAACTCCGGAGTTCTAAACAAAGGATTGTAAAACTTAACGAAGACTTTTTCTCTTCCGGAAAAAAAAAAAAGAAGAAAAAGATAAAGGAACGAAGTCATTGCCGATTCCGGAACGAGCCTCCACCCCGGCCCGGAGCCCATCAGTCACTTCTACGGCTCACCTGTCACCGGACAATTAAACACATCTATATGGCCGTGACCCGCGCTGGAGTCCAGAGCTGCGGCCGAGACGTCTCGTAGATTTAGAGTCTCACCTTCTGAAGCAATCATCTCTAATTAGGGGCCGGATTTTTATTAAAAGTGAACACTTTGGAGCAGCTGACCCCGCGCAGACCACACATTATACTTTAAGTAGACACAAGGCCAACATTATGGAAATGTTATAATTACCAAATGTGCTTACACCGCAATGAGCTGCATCGCGCCCCCGGGGCCAATGACATTAACAACTCAAGTCATAAAGTGAGGAGAGATTTCTTGAGGGCTCCCGCCGCCCTGATCTTTCGCTCCAGATTTTTTATTTTTTTTTTCTATCTACAAGTAAGGAATATTTTTTTTATTTTTTATTTTTTTTTATTTTTTTTCTATTTCGCCGGTTCCGGAAAAGTAAGACTTTAAAAAGGTTTGGGATCTTTGATCCCGCGGTGATATGGAGAGGCGATGTTAGGGATACAGGTCACGTCCCTTCCCCCCACCCCAAGGGTCCCGACCAAAGTTGGTCCCGCATCAACCAAGACAACCTAGATTTCTGATGCTAAATGGGCCAGACTATTTTTGGAGGTGAGGGATTTGCAGCCGACTTAACGCTAACGTGCCCGTCGTCGCCTCTCTGAGCTAACCGGTCAAAATACTAAAAATTGTTGAAAAAAAAATTAAATTTTTATCATGTTTGTTGTAGGGTTGTCCCTGTGATGAGATACAAGATAATAAGAAAGAAAATGTCGCCAATTTTTATTTTTCTGATTCTATTTTCCTATTCTGTACCAGATTATGGGGTCGGCCATCTTGCTTGAGCTTTTCACAGCATTTAGTGATATGCTTTACAGCAGTTTTAGGCTGAAAAGTCATTAAGAGTTTTCTAGACAGTGCAGAGAGGGGGGAGGAGATAAACTGTGACATCTATTGTCAGTAGTGATGTAATGATGGGTCAGTGGTGTTATCTATAAAGGTGTTATCTTCTATTGTTACACTGCGTGATGAAAATGAGGTGACTGCTGCAAATAAAAGGATTGGCAAGTCTCAGTCTATTATTAGGCCTAGTGGACAGAGTGAAAATTGCAGTACTAGTAAAATTTTAAAAAAATTCTGAAAAATATTCTTAATAAAAAAAATACTTGGATTAACAAATATAGGTAATTTCAGGTCAATGTCCCTTTAAGAGTAATGTAAGTTTCTTTAGACACTACAATCTAGTTATTAGACTGACTCGTCATATTCAACAGATTTGTTTTCAACCCCTCCCCCCCAGTCAGACCTCGGGAATAGAAAGATGATATACTTTGTTGTAGGGTAAAAATAGACTAGAACATAAAAAACATCTACATTTTTACACTGGACACAATATAATGGCCGTGTTTTCAGCATCTCACTTTTCAGCTTTGCTGTGTAGACTGTGACAGTATAAGCAGAGCCACTTCATTATCCTTAGTTGACAGGCAAGCTCTATAGTAGTGCTAGAGGCCTAGTTAAGGCAACATCGTAAGGGTGCATTCACACTACGGAACGCCAGCGTGTATCACAGCCGTACACGCCGACGTTACAGCAGGGCTGCCGGACACTTCCCATTCATTTCTATGGGAGCCGGCATGCGAGCGCTCCCCATAGAAATTAATGGACTGCTTTTTTCCATTCATTTCTATGGGGAGCGCTCGCATGCCGGCTCCCATAGAAATGAATGGGAAGTGTCCGGCAGCCCTGCTGTAACGCCGGCGTGTACTGCTGTGATACACGCTGGCGTTCCGTAGTGTGAATGCACCCTAATACTACACATGTACAGGACTCTGTATACAAGTGCGGTCTGATTTCAAGGGGGAAGGGCTAGAAACTGTAATCTATGAAATTTCTCTTTGCTGCTGCCATAAAGCACACACCTTACAGTACTGACTGTACAGACAAGGGAAAGGAAGTGTGTGTCTCCAATATGGCGGCCTACAGTAACATTGTCTACAGAATACCAACCTAAAACATTGAAAGCTCCAAAACGGACCTATATAAAAATAAATTATTTGCTTCCTACATACACAAGTGTAAACTAAGACACTAAAAATCATACATGAGACATTCCCTTTAAAGGGATTGTTCAGGATATTGAATTTTATGGATTGGTGGTGGACCCCACACTGATCAGCCGTATGGGTACGCTTCGTATTCCCGTACTATATAGCGCCATTCCCTGTATAGTGGCTGGAAGACGACACTGCAGCTCATTTCCCCTTAAAGCCAATGTAAGCTGAGCTAGTGTATAGTACGGTGTCAGAAGGTGGTGCCGTACAGCTGATCGGCGCAGGCGCTCCTCACCAGATATTTTAGGCCACAAAATCTGATATCCTGGACAACCCCTTTAAGTGGTCTGGTTTCTGTGCACTTAAAGGGAATCTGGAAGAGACTTTTTCTAGCTTTCACCCTTATTACATTACCTAAAATCTATTATATTAGGTGACAATAACATTGTATTTGAGACAGGACATGACCGTCCCTGATCTCTTCCAGAATAATAAAATAAAGATGTATTCTCAGCTTCCCCGAGAAGTAACAAGAAGGACCCGACTCCCGTCTCTTATTTGGCAGGTAACCAGCCGGCTGGAATTGATGTTCATAAATTCGACTTTGCTTGTAAAATGCAAATATAATTTAGAGGGGAACATCGGCTTCTCTGCCGGCACACAGTGTGGAGAATGCAAAGTATCTGCTACCATAATGGGACCTCCAGACTGTGACTACCCTGGAGCGAGGCCACAATTACCTGTGGGACGGCCAAGGATCCCGACTGTCTGTTCTTCTCATCCCGTTGAGGAAGGAGAGATTTAAGGAGTTTGGGCATCTGAGGCACGAAGGATTTGACGGGGTTTAAGTACGATGATGTATCGTGACCTGCCAAAATACAAGAAAATGTTGCAGGATTATAAGACAGTCTATGCTACTTCTAGAGTATCACACGTCTGACAAGTGGGTTGGGCTAGACGGCTGTCTGTTTCCAGGGGCAATAGCGTTTTGCCAAAAAATTTGCAAAAGTTCCCAGATTTCTGTAAGGAGTTATCTGTAACATGTTGACCACAAGACAGATAGGATATGGGGTTTGTAGGATGGATGCCCTGTATTAGGGTCTCTGGCGCTTACCTGAGTCTTGAGACTGGCTGTGTCCCGATCCTGCGGGTGAGGCGGGTCGGGGGGAGGGACCACTGCGGTTGGAAAGGGGCGAGGATTGGGACACGTCTTGTTGGCTTTCCCATCGACCCTACGACAAAATAAGATGATGACATGGGTGACATATCAGTAGGAGCGGATGTATAGGGTCCCATTACAAATCCTCGGGATTGTTCCACTTGGCCCGTATCGGTTACTATATGATGGGCCAATGTCTTATCGACTACTAGAAAATTCTAGGACCTAATTTAGGACATGCAACACGTCACCTCTGTCAAAAAAGAGGACTAGGAGTCAAATGTTAAATTAAAAAAAAAAAAAATTCCAAAAAATTGGATTTTAATCAAGTTTGTTGCAGGATTGTCCCTTATTCACACAGAAACAGTCAGGACTGGACTATTCCAAGCAATCGCACCACAGTCTCTAAAGTCACAATAAAGTGATGTACCCAGTTCTAATGCAGAGCTTTGTGTTTCTATGATTACAGACTACCACCATACCCGGTGTAGCCAGATACTACATTGATAATTCCTTCCCTCTCCCTCTGTCTTCTTAATCTACATTTGGCACGGGTCATTGGGGTTGCAATATAACCTCAGACTTCTTAGCCCATGTTAGGTGAAGCCGTTTATACTCCAGAGTTGTCCATCTTAAAGGGGTTTTCCAGTGCTATTAATGGGTTAATAAGTGCACCCATATACCTGTAGCAAGGTTTTGATCTATTTCTGGATTTCTCTGGGAGCTCCTGGCATCTTCTGCATTTGTTTACATGGTGTAGCTTCCTGCGTTTCTATCATAATGCTTTGCTCCCACCCCCTCTCTGTCTCCCTAGCTAGCCCGCCCATTGTTAGCCCTTCCCAACTAACTAACTAACTAACTAGCCCATGGCCCATAGTCACATGACCTACATATATTACCCAAAAACTAGAGAATATGGAACAAAACGATATATTAGAAAGTTGGATGGAGGGGTATGGGAGACTTAGTTATAAGTTGCTAATTTATCCTGGACAACCCCTTAAAGTTTGGCATACACCATTAACAGCGGACAGCTATTCCACCCCGCCCCCTCATACACATACACCCTCAAATTGGTGAATATGGCCCGAGTGCGAGAAGACGAACATGTAACAGCGAGACTACTCTGGCAGTGACTGATCCTTCCGCGAGAGCATTAAAATTCAACATGCCCAACCTCGCCTCCCCTGCCATCTGTCATTAAAGATTTCAGAAAGACTCAATACATATAAAATAGTTGGCCGGTCCTGCTGACATTGTCCACTTTTGGCGACTTTACGCTTCTTGGGAAATTACCAGTGTCAGCCATTTTTGGGTTACGGGGAAGTGTTGGGTCAAATGGTCACCTAGTTATATAGACATTGTCCCGTTTTCTTCTTCCTTGCCCTCAAGTCTTGGCCCTTCCTAGACCTTTGATGGAACAATCACTTGCTCACCCAACCCAACCTTAAAGGACCTAGCATTGCAAATACCTCCTCTTAAAGGGGTGGTATGATTTCACGAAAGGTCGTTAGAATGGTGGCAAGTGATTAGACCCGGCGTCCTAGTTCAACAACGATCATGATGTCAACACTGCATCCATGTAAACAAGGCCAGATGGGTAAGGCCATGGCTTCTTTTTGAAAAACTTTTGGAAAAAACCCCGGAAATGTGCGTTTTTTGGAATAGTCACATAACTGCTGATGTCATCTTTACTGCTCTCTGTAATGGTCGGAGCTCAGAGGTCTTAATGACGAGAATGGCGCGCTTCACCTTGGGGAGAGACGGCGGCTCCCGCGGCTTTCTGCACACATCGAGATGCGTCAAACAAACCTAATCGCTCTCAGTAACGCTACAAATTGCCAGTTCTAAATGGTGAAAATGTGTCTGAGTGAAGCCAGCTCCCCCCTCCCCCCCACCTCTCTTGTTAAAGGACAGGACGGTTTACTGTCATAATAAAATTTATGCAGTAAATTCCATTTAGAAAAACACCCTTGGGATGAGAAATCCACGTTCAGAATGTTCCTGCAAGTAAAGTCTTACAAGAGGTCTGAGAGGAGAGATCTGCTGGTAATGAGAAAGACGGGGAGAGGGAGGAGGAGACGGCGGGCGCAACAAAGTATCGAGACGCGGAACATCAATTGTGAGGAAGACGAGACAATGTAACAAGGAGGTAACCATATCCTGCATCGTGTCATTACCCCCGGCGTCCTGTAGCGCCGTTTCTGGAGGTTATTACTCCTTATTTACTGTGAAAAGACTGGAGAAAGTTTATGAAAATTTCAAGGGGAGAAAAATGGAAGACACTGTATCCCGTATCGACCGAAAATAGCACGAAGACTGGTGCTCCGGCACTTTAAATGGGTCCTGGCAGGAGACATGGTGACCATAGAGGGTGTGACGGGTGTGAATGACTCATAGGTGCGGATGTAGATGCAGACTCCCTTAATGATTGGGCAGAGGGCTCCTAAATCACTCTGCTTGATCATACAGAGAACTATGCATCCATACAGTCACAGCTGCACAGTTCTCTCTATCTCCTCCAGCAACCAAATCTATGATCAGGGCAGGAAGGGTAATGTAAGGTGAAGAATCAGGGTTCGGCCTCCTGTTATAGCAACACTGGAGCATGGAGGGGTAAATGAACACTGGACACCAGATATAAAAGCATTAACCTTTTCACTGTCCTTGACCACCAGGGATCCTAACATTGTCCACTAAGCAACCCAGACCAGTAATGATACTCGATTAATGTTCTCACTGCCTAAGACTCTCAGGTATCCCTGCCCTAGACAACCAGGGAAATTGACGTTAACCCGCTTCAATACCTGAGACCACTAGGGACACTGACATTAACCCTGTCATTGCCACAGATCACTATGAATATTAACACTAATCATTTTACTTTTTTGGCCATTAGGGATATTGACATTAACCTAATTGCTGCTCTAGCCCACCAGGACTACTACATTGAGACGACCATGATTGATAACACTGTTAACTCCTACAGACCACCAGGGGTGATGGCATTAACCCCCTAACTGTCCCAGATCACCAATGATTCTGACATTAACACCATCAGGGAAGCTGCCCTAGACCACCAGGAATACCGGCATCACCCTGCTTACTGACCAAAACCAACAGGTGTACTGGTATTAACACTTTCATTGCCCTAGCTCACCCAGGATGCTTACCCTAACACTGTTACATAGACAATCAGGGATGTTGGCATTAACCCCTTCACTGCCCTAGACCACCAGGAAAATAACCTCGATGGCTCTACAGCTGGGTACTATTTGCCTAAATGCTACATGGCCCTCTATCTCTGGCTGCTCATTATTATGGGACAATACGTTATCACTTGTTTGGTGTGGTTGCGTATTGTATGGATTAGAGGGAACACCCCCAGGTCCCAAACTGCCCCCTTACTAGCTACATATGCTTAGAGGAAACACTGCTTGCTGCAACCCAGCAGTTTCTTACTGGTGGATTAGACCCCCAAACTGCAAATTAATGCAAAAACTTGTCTTCAAATTTTCAATGGGTTAATGGAGACAGCGCCACCTGGTGGCTGACGGAAGGACAACAACTCCTCAATATATTCCTGCTATTTTGAAGCAAAATAAATCATAACCGGGTAATAGAGAGGGCTCATGGAGTCACGTCATGAAGGAACAGTGGTCTCCAATCTATCCAGGTATTGCAGAGCTAGAATTTCAGCATACCCTTAAAGAGCATGCTGGGAGTTGTAGTTCCACCACACCAGCCACAGGTTAAGGATTATTGTAAGAGAGTAAGATGAACAGTCTGCAGCCCCGACGCTTCCCGCAGTAGACGGCTCGCAGCAGATCGGAGTGATTGACTATCTGTCTTCTGCTGTGAAGTGATAAATTATTTCATCAGAGAAAAATTTCTCCTTTCCTGTAATCGTATCAATAATAAACCCTGAGACGCAAGACGGAAAGTTCTGGAGAACGTCTTCAATATTCATGTCAAAACGCAGAGTCTCAGGACAAATAGAAGAAAGACATTAATGCGGAACACAATGTAACAAACATACACCGGGGACAGGAGGAGGACACACAGGGGCAGCGTACACTTACTCTGTTACCCGCCAGGTTGTGCTGCGCACCCAACTCCCCGCGACTCCCTGATAGCTGGAACACAGAGAAAGGGAGAATTTTTTTTATTATTATTATTTCCATATTTTATCATCATTTCTTATTAAATCCTTATAGTAAAGTCAGAGCTCCATTCTCCTCCACCTGCGGCCACCTCTAGGGGGAGCTCAGGAGTTTACACACTGGGTTATTATAGGGTTCTAGGTATAAACAGTGTGCGGTAAGCTCATCAACTCCCCTAGTGGTGATGGCAGGTAGGCAGATGTTATGTTTGAGATCTAGGTTTCTCTAGCTCTATTAAAAAGCAAATATAGATTAATAGCCAAATAGCGTTCAGGACTCTTCACAGGAAACCGAGCACAGCGCTACACATTGTATAGTGGCTATACTTGGTATTGCAGCTCATCCTATTCGCATGACCTGCAAATAGGCATTGTGACTGATGAGTGCGACATCACATGTCCTGTGCTAAGGGAGTGCAAACATCTTATGTGTGGGTTACATTCGGATGACCTATCCTTATAGAAGTCACAACAAAATCCTCTTTTAATATATTTTAATAGCAGTGAGGTTTGAGCTCCATGTTAGGTATAAACTTCCAAACTCACAGTCTAATAAGGGACAAATTCTGCCAATCGCCACCAGTAGGGGGAGCTTAGGAGCTTATTGCTTACTGACTTATCATAAACTTCAATCTATAACAGCATGCGCATCAAGCTCCCCCTAGTGGTGGCTATTAACAGATGAATCCGCATAGAATTTCAAACCTAAACACAACACGGTGCCATCTGAAGCAGAACACAAATAAGTTGGAGCAGACTATTACATAACCTTACTCTGTGCACATTGGGGGAGCTCAAACTCTTCCTGCTCAGCTTCCCTTTTCCCGATAGCTGCTCCTTTACTGCCACCTCCTGTATTGGGGGAGAACAAATGAAAAACATTCAGAATATTTCCTGCTGAAACCAACATAAAATATGCAAAAATGTGATCAAATTATGATTTTGTCGAATTTGAGTTTGACACTTTTTTTGCCCGATCCACTGATGGGGGCGAGGTTTAATGCATAATGGGTGGGGCTTGCGTCAGTCAAAAAGTGATCTATGGGCTTCTACAAGAGAATGTAGTGGGCATGCTCTGTGGTCAAAAATATGGCCTGTTAAGTTCTATGGGAGAATGTTGTGGGCATGCTCTGTGACCTGTGCAGAGGTCATACACAGGGAGGAAGAGGAGATGAGCCGTGATGACATCACCTATAGTGAATACTGGATCCTGTGTTATCTATAGGGTTTACTTGTCAACCCAACCCCAGCCTTTTATGGATTAGAGAAGTGATTTCTATTTAAGACATAAAATTGATCAATTTCGTTCAGTGCATTTAGATACTTTATGATATTTCAAGTTTTAGGAAAAAATTCTTAAGACGTATATATTTTATTCACCGAGTATTCCTATAGTCTTGTACGAGGGGGTTTGGTGATCTCGGAGCGGTGCCAGGATGGAAGTATTACTTCCTGACAGACAATACCATGAGGAAGTTCTCTTTATGTGGCTGTAAATTGGGAATTGTTGCAGTTTCACTAAAACTAGAGACTAAATATCAATCATTATATTCTGTATAGTGCTGCTACACAACCTCATACACTATATAGAGGAGTATGGACGGAAAACCGCATAACAAGAGAACAGGGTGCACTGTATACACCGGTATATGTAATGGACAGTCATCAGTAACTGCTCAGTCTGCAGCCAGACTAGATACCAAATAGTCGAATTCTAACTAGCATAAAATATAACTTTTATTTTGATCAGCTAAAAATAATATAGCCAGGGCTATTAAAACAAACAAATAACAAACACACCAGCAGGCGTGATTAGGACAACTCCCAATACACTCTTTCAGTATGTGTCCCCACAGACTGCTGGCGCAATTATATTGATTTAAATGAGCATCCAGGGAATAGTAAACTAACTCTCTGGCACATGCTAGTAAACACCACTTTATAGGTTCAAGAATAAGAGGTTGTTACTCTAGCTGCTGCCGTAGCTGTATAGGATAATCATCCCCCCATTACCCTGCTCTGATATCTTGCATAGAGCCCTGGAGCCTATTGACACTCATGCACACTTACACACATGCCACCCTATGTAAGCTAGGTGCGGCTTTTTTACAGATTAAGTGTGCATACCAAATGCTGGTCTTAGTAATTTACTGACATTTATGCTCTTTCACTATGTCCCTGCCTGTTCAAAATAAACTACAGGTATCCAGGTTTAAGATGCGCATAATAAAATCTCTCAGGAGAGGATGTAAATCAAAAAAATAATAAAGATGTAGTTGCGGTTAAAACCGCATTTCCCGGTCCCTGATGGTGGGAGCCACACTCCGTACCGGCTCCCACCATCAGGGACCGGGAAATGCGGTTTTAACCGCAACTACATCTTTATTATTTTTTTGATTTACATCCTCTCCTGAGAGATTTTATTATGCGCATCTTAAACCTGGATACCTGTAGTTTATTTTGAACAGGCAGGGACATAGTGAAAGAGCATAAATGTCAGTAAATTACTAAGACCAGCATTTGGTATGCACACTTAATCTGTAAAAAAGCCGCACCTAGCTTACATAGGGTGGCATGTGTGTAAGTGTGCATGAGTGTCAATAGGCTCCAGGGCTCTATGCAAGATATCAGAGCAGGGTAATGGGGGGATGATTATCCTATACAGCTACGGCAGCAGCTAGAGTAACAACCTCTTATTCTTGAACCTATAAAGTGGTGTTTACTAGCATGTGCCAGAGAGTTAGTTTACTATTCCCTGGATGCTCATTTAAATCAATATAATTGCGCCAGCAGTCTGTGGGGACACATACTGAAAGAGTGTATTGGGAGTTGTCCTAATCACGCCTGCTGGTGTGTTTGTTATTTGTTTGTTTTAATAGCCCTGGCTATATTATTTTTAGCTGATCAAAATAAAAGTTATATTTTATGCTAGTTAGAATTCGTGTGTTTAAAGGTAGCATTTTGTGCCCCTCTTTGTCAAATAGATACCAAATAGTGCTGCCTCCCTGTAACTGATGTAGGTACAGATAGTGCTGCCTGCCTGTAACTGATGTAGGTGCAGATAGTGCTGCCTCCCTGTAACTGATGTAGGTGCAGATAGTGCTGCCTCCCTGTAACTGGTGTAGGTACAGATAGTGCTGCCTCCCTGTAACTGGTGTAGGTACAGATAGTGCTGCCTCCCTGTAACTGGTATAGGTACAGATAGTGCTGCCTGCCTGTAACTGATGTAGGTACAGATAGTGCTGCCTCCCTCTAACTGGTGTAGGTACAGATAGTGCTGCCTCCCTGTAACTGGTGTAGGTACAGATAGTGCTGCCTGCCTGTAACTGGTATAGATAGTGTTACCTTCCTGTAACTGGTGTAGGTCCAGATAGTGCTGCCTCCCTGTAACTGGTGTAAGTACAGATAGTGCTGCCTCCCTGACACTGATGTAGGTGCAGATAGTGCTGCCTCCCTGTAACTGGTGTAGGTACAGATCGTGCTGCCTCCCAGTAACTGGTATAGGTATAGATAGTGCTGCCTCCCTGTAACTGGTGTAGGTGCAGATAGTGCTGCCTCCCTGTAACTGATGTAGGTACAGATAGTGCTGCCTGCCTGTAACTGGCGTAGGTACAGATAGTGCTGCCTCTCTGTAACTGATGTAGGTACAGATAGTGCTGCCTCCCTGTAACTGGTGTAGGTACAGATAGTGCTGCCTCCCTGTAACTGGTGTAGGTACAGATAGTGCTGCCTCCCTGTAACTGGTGTAGGTACAGATAGTGCTGCCTCCCTGTAACTGGTGTAGGTACAGATAGTGCTGCCTCCCTGTAACTGGTGTAGGTACAGATAGTGCTGCCTCCCTGTAACTGATGTGGGTACAGATAGTGCTGCCTCCCAGTAACTGATGTAGGTACAGATAGTGCTGCCTCCCTGTAACTGGTGTAGGTACAGATAGTGCTGCCTCCCTGTAACTGATGTGGGTACAGATAGTGCTGCCTCCCAGTAACTGATGTAGGTACAGATAGTGCTGCCTGCCTGTAACTGGTGTAGGTACAGATAGTGCTGCCTCCCTGTAACTGGTGTAGGTACAGATAGTGCTGCCTCCCTGTAACTGGTGTAGGTACAGATAGTGCTGCCTCCCTGTAACTGGTGTAGGTACAGATAGTGCTACCTCCCTGTAACTGGTGTAGGTACAGATAGTGCTACCTCCCTGTAACTGATGTAGGTACAGATAGTGCTGCCTGCCTGTAACTGGTGTAGGTACAGATAGTGCTGCCTCCCTGTAACTGGTGTAGGTACAGATAGTGCTGCCTCCCTGTAACTGGTGTAGGTACAGATAGTGCTGCCTCCCTGTAACTGGTGTAGGTACAGATAGTGCTGCCTCCCTGTAACTGATGAGGGTACAGATAGAGCTGCCTCCCTGTAACTTGTTTAGGTACAGATAGTGCTACCTCCCTGTAACTGGTGTAGGTACAGATAGTGCTGCCTCCCTGTAACTGGTGTAGGTACAGATAGTGCTGCCTCCCTGTAACTGATGTGGGTACAGATAGTGCTGCCTCCCAGTAACTGATGTAGGTACAGATAGTGCTGCCTCCCTGTAACTGGTGTAGGTACAGATAGTGCTGCCTCCCTGTAACTGATGTGGGTACAGATAGTGCTGCCTCCCAGTAACTGATGTAGGTACAGATAGTGCTGCCTGCCTGTAACTGGTGTAGGTACAGATAGTGCTGCCTGCCTGTAACTGGTGTAGGTACAGATAGTGCTGCCTCCCTGTAACTGGTGTAGGTACAGATAGTGCTGCCTCCCTGTAACTGGTGTAGGTACAGATAGTGCTACCTCCCTGTAACTGGTGTAGGTACAGATAGTGCTACCTCCCTGTAACTGGTGTAGGTACAGATAGTGCTGCCTGCCTGTAACTGGTGTAGGTACAGATAGTGCTGCCTCCCTGTAACTGGTGTAGGTACAGATAGTGCTGCCTCCCTGTAACTGGTGTAGGTACAGATAGTGCTGCCTCCCTGTAACTGATGAGGGTACAGATAGAGCTGCCTCCCTGTAACTTGTTTAGGTACAGATAGTGCTGCCTCCCTGTAACTGGTGTAGGTACAGATAGTGCTGCCTCTCTGTAACTGGTGTAGGTACAGATAGTGCTGCCTTCCTGTAACTGATGTGGGTACAGATAGTGCTGCCTGCCTGTAACTGATGTAGGTACAGATAGTGCCGCCTCCCTGTAAATAATGTAGGTACAGATAGTGCTGGCTCCATGTAAATGATGTAGGTATAGATAGTACTGCCTCCCTGTAAATGATATAGGTACAGATAGTGCTGCCTCCCTGAGTCCCCCTATAAATGATGTAGGTACAGACAGTACTGCCTCCTTTCAGATCTAGATAGTGCTGCCCCATCTTTCCTATAAATGATATAGGTACAAATAGTGCTGTCTTCCTGTAAATGATGTAGGTGCAGACAGTACTGCCCCCCTCTCTCTTTCTGTAAATGATGTAGGTATACATAGAGCTGCTTCCATCTATCCATGTAAATATTGATAGTACAGATAGTACTGCCTCCCTGACTCTCCCTGTAAATAATGTAGGTACAGATAGTGCTGCCTCCCTGTTTCTCTTTCATAAACCATGTAGGTATAGAGGGTACCACTATACTTCAGTATACAATGTGGCAATCTTGTACTAATCTAGGGTTGCATCATGTCTTCTACTCCAGTCCCATCCAGAGCTGCATTCACATATTTGCTGCCTGGTGCTGTGCCGATAGACAAACTTTCCCCTAGGTCCCATAGGCTATAGCTGCCATGTTTTTAATTGTGTTTTGGAAACTTCAGATCAAGAAAGATGCCACCAAATGTAGATAAATACACATCAATGGTATAGGCCGATTTTCTTGCATTGTGACCCATAGCTGCAGCCCCCCATAGTGTATACCCGGCCTTATTACCAGGCAGGCGTCATGTGACCCAGGATAGTTCCAGCACCAAATCCAAGGTGACAACGTCCCCAAACATGACCTTGCTACTCAGAAGTAATATTATATCCTTCCTTTATTTTTTCATAGAAAATACATTAAAGGTCTTCAGAGACTGTACAGTATGACTGTGACATGGCGGTGGGCAAACACCTACTAACACTGGCCAATGCCAGCTGCTCTATGGGGCATGGTAAAGTCACTCTAAACCAATCAGCATGCTGCTTGTTAGGTCTAAATTATATATATATATATATATATATATATATATACACACACATACACATACACACACACACACACACACACGTATTAATAGATTTCTTATGCAGTTTTTCTGATACACTGTTCCATAGCTTGTGGCCTCCACTAGGGGGAGACTTGTAGCCTATTGTATACTACGCTATTATTGAGTCCAATGTATAAATCAGCATGCTGTACGCTCCTGAGCTCCCCTAGAGGCAGACACAAGCTATTCTTAAAGGGGTTTTCCATTCTATCACTTAGAATAGGTAACCAAATGAAGTTCAGTGGGGGTCTGACACCCAGGATCCCTGTGGATCACCCCTTTGAGGTGCAGCGGTGCTCTGTGAGTGCCATGTCCGCTTCTCAGTCCATATGACATCACATTCATCATCCTGTTCACCGCTCAGTCCCATTCAAGTAAATGGGCTGAGCTGCAATACCAAGGACAGCCACTGTAAAAAATATGGCGCTGTGCTGATTTGTGTGAGGCCACAATGCTTTTCTGTACACCGCAGACACGTCCAGGCTGATCAGCGTTGTGCCCGGTTGTGAGACCTCCGCCGATCTTCAATGGAGAAGTTTCCTACGGATAGGTCATCCACTAGTAAGCCTGGAAAACCCCTTTAAAATTTCTGAATGGCACTGTAGAACGGTATTTTGATGGTCCCAAATGACAAAGCCCCGAAGCACTAAAGGAGCATTTACACATGGACTATAATGGGGTCCATGGGGTGGGGACCTTATTCTCCAACGACTCTGAGGCCGATGTAAACCCCCAGCCTTATGGTCTGACCACCCGAGACGTTCCCTTTACTCCTATCCATTGTGAAGGCAAAATTTTACAATGTCGATTTCCAAAATTATGGAGAGAAAAAAAAAAGTCCAGCGTCTACCGGACTCAAACTAGGAGTGATGACATCATCATTCCATGGTCCACTCTTCTTCTGATGACATCACTGCTCTTACGTCTTCAGGTCAAAGTTCATGTCCACTTTCTTAGGTTCCAAAAACTCCCTCTTTTAGCTGCGGTCCAAACACAAGTCCACTTTTTCGCACCAAGACGAGTCATGTTCTTTGGGGCCGTGGAGAGGACTACTCTGCGGCACCCTACGTAAACCTTCTCTCTGGATCCGTAAATCTTCCCAACTCTCTTGCAACAACACGGGTGGGGCAGACGCTCTCCTGCTCCAGTCGCATTTCGGAGGAGGTACGTATGAGCGTTGTCTGGTACTAAGTCTCTGTTTAGAAGGAAACGGAGTCTTATCTTCCGAGGACTTGCAGTGGTCTTCGATGGAACGGCATGGATTTCGATATCCTCTGCCGATGGGGCAGAAAGCCTGCGTGACAAGGAGGGGGGAGTGAAAGACGTTAACGTCTCCGTTGCTCATACTGCATACCCCACCACTAACCAACATTGGGGATAGGTGTGTGTCTGATGTGTTGGTGGACCAGTCCAGGAATGTTCTGTAAATAAAGCCTTCAGAGATATTCGTGTTCCTTCATATCCAGTTTCTTCTCTTTCCAATACTTTAAGGGTGTCTAAGGGGTTATCTTGGGTGGCGTCTGATAAAAATGATAAAACTGCCCCAACCCAATCTTGGTGGTCACCCATTGGACCGGTTATGGCTTCAAAGATCTGTAATAAGTTGGGCATTGACTGACATGGTAGTTACCTATAGGTGGCATGAGAGAGTCAGTTTTGATCCTTCTAGGGGGAGGTATTTGCATACATTTCCCACAAAGCATTGCCAGCCAGCTGGAGTCTCCCCAATAAGAAACATCACCGCCCAAGTATATATTACAGGCACACATTCAAACCAAGCTTTGTTTACCCCAAAATACCTGAAAACCAAAGTGGCCCAATACGATATACTTGGAGAACAATGCTTTCCATTGTTATGTTACATAGTATACAGCAGGATCGAACATCACGGATACAGACCTGACGCAGCCGGTCCAGGGTGAGGATGTTCTCTACGGCCAAAACGCTGCGTAGATACTTCTCGATGTACGCGGCGGAGTTGTTATAGTCCACGTCGGCTGCCATTCTCGCTAGGGCTTCCCGGTCCTCTGCTCCTTGAGAGTCCTGGAGGTATAGAGGTTAGTGTTACTTCACACGCCCTTGTGGGTCATCAATTGTATTTTTTATTGAATTTTTGTTTTTTAGGAAAAGTTAAAAATTGAGAAATTTGCTTCACCGTTAAAGGGGTTATCTAAGACTTAATAATGAAGGCCTATCCTTAGGATATTTTATCAATATTGGATAGGTGGAGCCCGATACCAGTGTATACAACTGGAGGAAGTTGACTCTCTACACCGCACAGTGGTCATGCCGCGTTACTGCAGTCAGACACCGGGGATCCCAGTGACCAGCTGTTTGAAGAACTTGTGGCACTTAATTGAGCTTGACCTCCTCTTAGGCCAGCGATTTTGCATCCATTGATCACGTAACCATGCTGAAGTTCAGTCCCATTCAAATGAATGGGGCTGAGCCGCAAAACCAAGCACAACCACTGTACAATGTAAGGTGCTAGGCTTGGCAAGCGGTGAATAGGCCGCAGCATACGTCTAAACACTGCAGCCCCCTCGATCAACTGTTACATGAGTCGGACCCCTGATCTGATACTGATGACCTAACCTAAGGACACCTGATCGATCGATCGATCTATCTATCTCTATGTGTATCTGGTGCACAGTAACACAGCAAATTAATATATACTGCATAATAAAGCCATGAAGATATGCGATCCACAGCGGCAGAAATATTCCTCCGGAGCGGAGAACTGCAGGACGTATCGATCGGCTGAATCAATGTGAATCTGTATTCTGTACAATAACTCGGAGACAGTGATCATCAAAGAGCCTTTGTTGGTGAAATGACAGCGTAACCTTTGCAAAGTAACAGTGTCTGAAAACACGAGGGAGCGGGACTGACGGCGCGGCCTCCAACCACCGCAATAAAGGAGCAGGGGGGGAGTCGCCGCTTGTGATAGGACCCTCAGGAGACCTCTAACGAACCGCAGACTACAATCCTAATTATTGGTATTGAGGACATCAAACTGATCGTTACCAGGATCTAAGGGGAGGACTACAGGAAGATATAGATGTATACCTTCAGCCCCTCCCCAGAGGCGAATGAGAGAATCCCATCACTGCGGCCATTTCACCTGCATCATAGGGCACTAGTACTGGCTCCCTGTAAATGATGCACAGTAGGCACTGACAGTACTGCCTCTCAGTCTCACCAGGTAAATAATATAAGCACAGACAGTACTGCCTCCCAGTCTCTCCATGTAAATAATATAAGCACAGACAGTACTGCCTCCCAGTCTCACCATGTAAATAATATAAGCACAGACAGTACTGCCTCCCAGTCTCACCATGTAAATAATATAAGCACAGACAGTACTGCCTCCCAGTCTCACCATGTAAATAATATAAGCACAGACAGTACTGCCTCCCAGTCTCACCATGTAAATAATATAAGCACAGACAGTACTGCCTCCCAGTCTCACCATGTAAATAATATAAGCACACAGTACTGCCTCTCAGTCTCCTCATGTAAATAATATAAGCACAGACAGTACTGCCTCCCAGTCTCACCATGTAAATAATATAAGCACACAGTACTGCCTCTCAGTCTCCTCATGTAAATAATATAAGCACAGATAGTACTGCCTCCCAGTCTCCTCATGTAAATAATAAGCACAGATAGTACTGCCTCCCAGTCTCACCATGTAAATAATATAAGCACAGACAGTACTGCCTCCCAGTCTCACCATGTAAATAATATAAGCACAGATAGTACTGCCTCCCAGTCTCCTCATGTAAATAATATAAGCACAGATAGTACTGCCTCCCAGTCTCACCATGTAAATAATATAAGCACAGATAGTACTGCCTCCCAGTCTCACCATGTAAATAATATAAGCACAGATAGTACTGCCTCCCAGTCTCACCATGTAAATAATATAAGCACAGACAGTACTGCTTCTCAGTCTCACCATGTAAATAACATAAGCACAGAGAGTACTGTCTTCCAGTCTCACCATGTAAATAATATAAGCACAGACAGTACTGCCTCCCAGTCTCACCATGTAAATAATATAAGCACACAGTACTGCCTCTCAGTCTCCTCATGTAAATAATATAAGCACAGATAGTACTGCCTCCCAGTCTCCTCATGTAAATAATATAAGCACAGATAGTACTGCCTCCCAGTCTCACCATGTAAATAATATAAGCACAGACAGTACTGCTTCTCAGTCTCACCATGTAAATAACATAAGCACAGAGAGTACTGCCTCCCAGTCTCACCATGTAAATAATATAGGCACAGACAGTACTGCCTCCCAGTCTCACCATGTAAATATTATAAGCACAGACAGTACTGGCTCCCAGTCTCTCCATGTAAATAATATAAGCACAGATAGTACTGCCTCCCAGTCTCACCATGTAAATAATATTAGCACAGATAGTACTGCCTCCCAGTCTCACCATGTAAATAATATAAGCACAGACAGTACTGCTTCTCAGTCTCACCATGTAAATAACATAAGCACAGAGAGTACTGCCTCCCAGTCTCACCATGTAAATAATATAGGCACAGACAGTACTGCCTCCCAGTCTCACCATGTAAATAATATAGGCACAGACAGTACTGCATCCTAGTCTCAACATGTAAATAATATAAGCACAGATAGTACTGTGTCCTAGTCTCACCATGTAAATAATATAAGCACAGACAGTACTGCCTCCCAGTCTCACCATGTAAATATTATAAGCACAGACAGTACTGCCTCCCAGTCTCTCCATGTAAATAATATAAGCACAGATAGTACTGCCTCCCAGTCTCACCATGTAAATAATATAAGCACAGATAGTACTGCCTCCCAGTCTCACCATGTAAATAATATAAGCACAGACAGAACTGCCTCCCAGTCTCACCATGTAAATAATAAAAGCAGATAGTACTGCCTCCCAATCTCACCATGTAAATAATATAAGCACAGATAGTACTGCCTCCCAGTCTCATGATGTATTTTCATCATGTAAATTTTGACAGCATTGATAGTACTGTCTCCCAGTTTCCCCAGGTACAGATAGTGTTGCTTTCCTGTAACTGATGTAAATTTAAATAGTTGTGTCTGTTTCTAATCGTTGTACTGTCTCATTAATTACGTATATACAGACAGTACTGTCTCCTTGTTTTTCCTGTACATTATATAGGTACAGATAGTAACCACTCCTTGTCTCTACTTGTGATTATAAATGGACAATGTTGATTCCAATAGAAAGCTATAATGCTGTATCTACATTCTCTATCTCATTGGAATCAAGCGTTATAAATCACATTTAACCCAATTTAACTCTTCGCTTTTCTGCAAAATGTAATCGCTTTCCCCATGTATAGAAGGTCCAGTATGCAGAACTATTGGAGTCATTACCTCAGGAATATTGGAGACAATTTCCACAGTGACGCCGCAGCTTGCAATGTTACTTCTTGAAGACATTCTCCTTAGGAAACTTTGAGCAAACCCCTAATAAAAATAAATAAATAAATCCCAAAATGAGCAGACAGCAAAATAATGTCACATGAAAGGTAGAAATGTGCAGAAATTAAAGGGGTTGGCAAGGCTTGAAGAGTACTGCAGCTCAACTCCCAACCAAATAAATAGGAACTGAGCTGACATTACACAGTGTACAGAGCCATATGATCCCGGCCCCATACACTGTGCAGATCTGGCGGTCTCTGTTCTGATACTGTTAATCTACTGTAAATATAGGCCATCAATATCAAGTCTTGGACAACTCCTTTAAGGGTGAAGAACCTTGTGAGGACATATTTATTGTACAGTCCAATAGGAAGCAGTGCTGGCGCTCACCTGGCGGCTGTAGACGTTCACGCATATCCGCTTGCGCAGAACCAGCTGCATCTCAGCGGGGTGACTGAGCTGAACCGTTACCCTGACAATGAGGAAAACCCGCTCATCTGCTGAGGAACCTTTACTGAGCTGGGGGCAGTTGTGGACGGTGCAATCCCAGGAGGCCTCAGCCTTCACCTGTAACCAAGAACAAAGGAAGGAACAGTGTAGAAAACCAACTGAGAACAAAGGAAAGTGGATAAGTAATGTAATGTAATGTAATGTAATGTATGTACACAGTGACTGCACCAGAAGAATAGTGAGCGCAGCTCTGGAGTATAATACAGGATAAGTAATGTAATGTATGTATACAGTGACTGCACCAGCAGAATAGTGAGCGCAGCTCTGGAGTATAATACAGGATGTAACTCAGGATCAGTACAGGATAAGTAATGTAATGTATGTACACAGTGACTGCACCAGCAGAATAGTGAGCGCAGCTCTGGAGTATAATACAGGATAAGTAATGTAATGTATGTACACAGTGACTGTACCAGCAGAATAGTGAGCGCAGCTCTGGAGTATAATACAGGATAAGTAATGTAATGTATGTACACAGTGACTGTACCAGCAGAATAGTGAGCGCAGCTCTGGAGTATAATACAGGATAAGTAATGTAATGTATGTACACAGTGACTGCACCAGCAGAATAGTGAGCACAGCTCTGGAGTATAATACAGGATAAGTAATGTAATGTATGTACACAGTGACTGCACCAGCAGAATAGTGAGCGCAGCTCTGGTGTATAATACAGGATAAGTAATGTAATGTATGTACACAGTGACTGCACCAGCAGAATAGTGAGCGCAGCTCTGGAGTATAATACAGGATAAGTAATGTAATGTATGTACACAGTGACTGCACCAGCAGAATAGTGAGCACAGTTCTGGAGTATAATACAGGATAAGTAGTGTAATGTATGTACACAGTGACTGTACCAGCAGAATAGTGAGTGCAGCTCTGGTGTATAATACAGGATAAGTAATGTAATGTATGTATACAGTGACTGCACCAGCAGAATAGTGAGCGCAGCTCTGGAGTATAATACAGGATAAGTAATGTAATGTATGTACACAGTGACTGCACCAGCAGAATAGTGAGCGCAGCTCTGGAGTATAATACAGGATAAGTAATGTAATGTATGTATACAGTAACTGCACCAGCAGAATAGTGAGCGCAGCTCTGGAGTATAATACAGGATGTAACTCAGGGCTAATACAGACCTCAGCCTCATGATGTTTGACTATCTGCAGATCAAAGAACTCATCCTCCTCTTCATTTGTCAGTGTCGCATCCCATCCGGCCGCTTCAGGTTCATCCAGATTATCCTGAGAGCTGAAATCATCAGCTTCATAAAATAAAATAAGGTAAATCCATTATCCCCAGTTGGGTTAGGGGGGTCTCCTGTTACCGGTTAGTGGTACAGCCCACTCCCCAGGATAGCCCTGACTACACTTACCATTCAGATCCAGGAAAATAACAGGGATATGAGTTTCCATTCCTGGCACTGGAGTCCTGAAACAGAGGAAACACATTCATCAACCTGCCCAAAATATTAGCTGTTTCTTAGCTATCCGACCATATCTACACCGCTCAGGATCTGGCTTCACCCAGCTTTTTAAGAGTCTTGAAAGGAAAAGTTTGCATAGAAATCTAGCAATGTTGGCATAGAGAATATATCGCTGTATACTTGCCACGTTTTGTTGAAAGGGCTAGGAAAGCTGAGTGGTAACTCCTGTGGGTGCTGTGATAAAAAGCTGAGTGACTCCCATATGCAGTGATGCAAGATCATAGAATGTACCAGTGCATTAGCAAAGTCTGGGAAAGCTGGGTGCCAAGTGCTCTTTAGCAGTAATATGGGTGTCACCTAGCTTTCCAAGACTCCTGAAAAGCAAATCTGGGCAGAAATTCTGCATTGTAGGAGTAGGGGAGGTATCACTGAAAGCTTTGCATTGTGGAGTCTAGGAAAGCTGTGTATTCTTAATATTGGCTATATTGGGTATCACCCAGCTTTCCAAGTTTCCTGAATGGCAAGTCTTCCTATAACTAAAATCATGTTAGAGTTGGGAATATATAGCCTGGGAAAGTTGTGTGAGAACCAGGATAGCTGCTAGTTGCGTCTATACTAGATGTTGAAATAGTCATACTGGGAACCACTCAACTTTCCAAGAGTCCTGAGCCTGCTTAGAAATACAATGAGGAGGAGCTTTGGGGGGTATTATGCAAAGCCTGGGAAAGCTGGATGACAAACCCTGTGTAGGTGGATTTATCAACATGCTTGGTACAACCCAGCTTTACTGCCCTCCTGAAAAGCTAAGTCAGGACTGAAATGTAAAGGCAGGTAAGATATCACTGTATGACTTTGGACATTGAGGAGCTTGGGAAAGCTGAATAACCGCCACTAATAGTGGCCACACTGAGAGCCACTCAGCTTTCCTAGAGTTGTGAAAGGCTAGTCAGGAGTGAAACGCAGCAGGAAAGTTATTAATGCATAACTGTGCGAGCGCTGCCATTGGACGGTCTGGGAAAGTTGGATGACTACCCAAGTATAATAGTGGCCACTGAGTGCCACCCAGCTTTCCAAGATTTCTGAAAAGTTAGTCTGTACAGAACAGCCAGGAAGTTATAACTGTGTGACCGTATAAGCTGCACCAATGAAGTATCTGGTAAAGCTGGATGACCACCTCTATATAGAAGTAATAGCGGCCAACTTGGGTGTTCCCAGCTTTTCAAGAGTCCTGAATGGCAACTTTAGCTGGAAAAGCAGTAATGTAGGATCGGGGGAAAGGGATATCTGGCTGACACCCTGTATATCAGCAATTCTGACCAGATTCGATGTCGGATTTACGGTTTTAATCCCTTTAAATTAACCCTATAATAGGCACAGTGTATGTCAATAGAGGTTCTGTATCTCTCTCCGCCTTCGGGCTGGGAATGCCCCCACCCCCCCCACCCCCCGGGCTGCACCCTACAGACCGCCGGGCGAGGAGACTCAAGCGCTGTTTGAACATCTTCCCCCCTTGTAATTATTACGTCTGGCTAATTGATTCGGGATGTCAGCGATGGACTGGTTTATTGCCACTAAATTGTGCGTAACATTACTCACCTCCTCTGTCCTTTCATGTATAATTAATGCCGAGGTTTCCGTGTGGGTTTTAATTTGCCGTCTCTTAATGCCTGGAAAATTACAGAGGGCCGATGGCTGACTGAAAGGAACCAGGCGTTTAATACGAGAGACGCCGCGGCCAGGCAACGCCGTTTTATCACCGCTTCCTTTTAAGTGAGGAGCGAGCGGGATAATTAACACAGGGGTGCGATAAGTGCACGGATACTTAGCGGTGATTTATGCGCCGCACAAGGTCAGAATTATTTAGATCAAGAGCAAAATATTGCAGGACTGAGAGATCAGTAACCTGCGGGGAGGCGGAAAATACTGGGCCCTGACCGGGGGAGGTAAGCCGGCGGGGAACCAAACCGGAAAAGTTACCGTCAAGACCTCATGATAGTACTTAGTGTTTGGAGCTTTAAGGGTGTGGTGTTTGCTGCCAAGAGCCGCTGCTCCATTATGTATTACATTGACTGTTATTTATCTGAATTGTGACCACGTAATACCATCTCTCTCCTCTAGCGGCCACTGCAGGAAAATCATATAGCCAGTTGGCGATCTCTCCCAGCGATCACTAGGGATTTATAAGACCCATGGTGAGACAATGTCTCAGAGCTTATAGTCATGCTATTTTCCATTTTTGGGACGATTACCATTATATTCCCTTTCCCTAAATGGAGTGCTGCTGCCCCCTATATGACAGAAAAATTTAAAGAGATGAATAAGAATAATATATAGGGGGGAAAAAAGAGATGTTGGAAAGCTTCTACTAGAGTAATGCCTTTGTTTACGCAGGGAATTTGGAGCTCTGTCAGCAAACGGAGCTCTGGACATATGAGAATATAAATTAATAAAAAGAAAAAAATATTTAAAAAAAGAAATAGAAAAAACAGAAAATACAGATAAATTTTTTAACCCCTTCCCGCCGATGGCATTTTTTGATTTTCGTTTTTCGTTTTTGACTCCCCTCCTTCTAAACCCCATAACTTTTTTATTTCTCCGCTCCCAGAGTCATATGAGGTCTTAATTTTTGCGGGACAATTTTTTCTTCATGATGCCACCATTAATTATTCTATATAATGTACTGGGAAGCAGGAAAAAAATTCAGAATGGGGTGGATTTGAAGAAAAAATGCATTTCTGCGACTTTCTTACGGGCTTTGGTTTTACGGCGTTCACTCTGCAGCCAAAATGACATGTCCCCTATATTCTGTGTTTCGGTACGGTTCCAGGGATACCAAATTTATATGGTTTTATTTACATTTTGACCCCTAAAAAAAATTCCAAAACGGTGTTAAAAAATTTTTTTTCTAAAAGTCGCCATATTCCGACGGCCGTAACTTTTTTATACATAGGTGTACGGGGATGCATAGGGCGTCTTTTTTTGCGGGGCCGGGTGTACTTTTTAGTTCTACCATTTTCGGGAAATGTTATTGCTTTGATCACTTTTTATTCAAATTTTTATCAGAATTAAAACAGTGAAAAAACGGCGGTTTGGCACTTTTGACTATTTTTCCTGCTACGGCGTTTACCGAACAGGAAAAATATTTTTATAGATTTGTAGAGCGGGCGATGTCGGACGCGGGGATACCTAACATGTATATGTTTCACAGTTTTTAACTACTTTTATATGTGTTCTAGGGAAAGGGGGGTGATTTGAACTTTTAATACTTTTTATATTTTTTTATATTTTTTTTTTACTTTTTTTTAAATTTTTTTTTTGCATTTATTAGACCCCCTAGGGGTGTTGAACCCCAGGGGGTCTGATCACTAATGCAATGCATTACAATGCTAATGCATTGCAAAAAATCATCATCTCTTTTGCAGGCTGTATACACCAGCCTGCAAAAGAGAGAATTTGCAGACTGGCTGGGAGCCCTTAACAAGGCTCCCGGCTGTCATGGCAACGGGGGGTCGGCCCTGGAGCATGCTCCAGGAGCCGGCGATCCCTGCCAAAATGGCGGCGCCCATGCGCCGCCGGGAAGATGGCGCCTCCGGCGCCTTTGACAGCAGCGCCGGAGGGGTTAATGCCTCCGATCGGTCCGGGGACCGATCGGAGGCATTAGAGCCGGTTGTCTACTGCTTAAAGCAGTAGACACCCGGCGGATATGACGGCCGCCCGGCTCCCGGGTGGTCGCCATAGTTACAGACCCGACACGCGCCGTACTATTACGGCGCATGTCGGGAAGGGGTTAAAATAAAATACAAATAAAAAAATTCTAATAAAATAAAATATTACATTGACTGTTATTTATCTGAATTGTGACCATGTAATACCATCTCTCTCCTCTAGTGGCCACTGTAGGAAAACCATATAGCTAGTTGGGATCTCCCGCAGCGATCACTAGGGATTTATAAAGCCAGACCCATGGCGAGACAATGAGTTAGAGCTTATAGTCGCCGTTATATTCCCTTTCCCTAAACTGAGTGCTGCTGCCCCCTATATGACAGAAAAATTTAAAAGAGATGCATAAGAATAATATATAGGGTAAAAAAATCTGTTGGAAAGCTTCTACTAGAGTAATCCCTTTGTTTACGCAGGGAATTTGGAGCTCTGCCAGGAAATGGAGCTCTGGACATATGAGAATATAAATTAATTAAAAAAAAAAAAAAAAAAAATGTAAATAAGAGAACCCCCCCCCCCCCAGAAAATACAGATAAAAAAATTCTAATAAAATAAAATATTACATTGAATGCTATTTATCTGAATTGTGACCATGTAATACCATCTCTCTCCTCTAGTGGCCACTGTAGGAAAACCATATAGCCAGTTGGGATCTCCCGCAGCGATCACTAGGGATTTATAAAGCCAGACCCATGGCGAGACAATGACTTAGGGATTATAGTCGCCATTATATTCCCTATTCTTAAAAGGAGTGCTGCTGCCCCCTATATGACGACAAAACATATATTATGAATATTATTTTTATTTTTTTTTTAAAGTAAAAAAAAAAAAAAAAAAAAAAAAAAAAAAAAAAAAAAAAAAAAGATAAAACCCAGAAAATAAAGATAAAAAAACTGAATAAAGCAAAAATAAAATAGTGTTCATGGGGTGGGGGGGGGGGCTTTGTGCTTGCACTACTCTGCTTCTATGAGTGCAGTGATAATAGGCAGGAAAGGGGTTATGGCTAAGTCTGATAGGATTTCTAAACAAAAGGATTGAATTTCTATTATCTGGGTAATGTTATCCCATAAGAGCCCAGAGGATCGGCACTATCGCTGTGCATTATCTGCTCGGTGAGGAGCCTGTGAATATACTAGAAGCAGCTAATGTGCGGGCGATAGATATCCAGCCAGTTAGCAAGTGTATGGCGTCAATAAGAAGTGCCGGGCGGGGGCCCAGGAGGACACGAGCCCCACCCTAATCTCGGAGTATGGAAGTCACATGACTCTCTTGAATGGCTGAGATACAATGTACGGCGGGTGAGCTTGCTAGTCAGGGACGATGCCGTAGCACTTGGGGTGCTGGCAGCTGGACCACTGGTATTAAAGGGGTTTTGCAAACTAAAGGGTATTGATGACCTATCCATAGAAGAGGGTCATGAAAACCAGATTGGAGGGTGTCTGACATCTGACAACTCCACTGCTGTCCTCAGCCGTCACCTATAAAACCCTCTGGGTAGTGACTAGGCCAGGTAACTGCAGATTGGCTCCAATTCATTGCAGTGATTTGATTAGAATGGCGCCATCCTAGGGATAGGTGACCAATATCCTTTAGCATGGAATATCCCTTTAATTTCAGTGCAACGATCTCTATCCTTGGGGCTTAGTCACCCCGGAGATGACTGCACTAGGTAGCACCGAGTCATGGGTCCTTACCAGTTAGCCGGCGCTCCAGGAATACCGCTCCCTGCGGAGGGGACCAGGACGGAGTTCCTCTCCTCAGTCAGTGTCAGTCTCATCTCCAGGAGCTGAGCCTCACGTTCTGCATCGTCTTCAGTCTTATCTGCGGGAGGGAGAATCAGAGTGTCACATGTCACCGTTACATCCCACGATGGCGCTATTGTGAGGGTTCTGGGGTGCTAAATCTTATTTCCTATTATATACACACCCTATTGTAGCAGTGCCGTGATGTTACTGCTATTCGGAGTGTCACCATATACCCTGTCTGCACCCTACAATCTGGCAGGGGGATAAAGGGTTCATCCCGCATCGGATAGTCTGACATCTTTCCATCTAAGTGTGCATGCAATGTTTGGTGAGGTTTCTTAATTCTATAGATAAAACGGCTTTATGTGACATGTTTCACCTGTACTATTAAGACACTGCACCAAAAATTGCACCATGCATGCACCTCAGGTAGTAGGGCGGCAATACTGCTGTGATTGATGGTGTGAACGGGGCCTATCATGATGAAAGTAGAGGGCATTGGGCTATAGCGGGGGACTAGTCGTGGGATGAGAGCCCCATCTGCACCTTGTCTGCTCACGAGCTTCTGCAGCTGCTGGTCTAAGTACTCCTGGCGCTTGGTCAGAGCGTTCAGCCATTTCCTCTTCAGTCTGTCCAAGTCGCGGTCCTGGAAGAACGTAAATCCCGTGTCAGACACTTCACAGTATTAAGTGGTTGGCGATCCTCGGAAGAATGCGGAGGATGTACAAGTGGCGATTATGTGTATACAGCCCTGCAGCTTTACAACAGACGTCATACTTCAATCTCGCTACAAGATCTCTGCTTGCTGTCAGGGAACGGCAGAAATCTCATTTACAGATCTACTATTTCATAGCTGAAGGACTGTTACAATTGTATCCAGTCTCTGCAATCTATTACGTTAACTGCACTGAAACATTGTAACAAATTAACCCTGGAGATGGAAAACAATGGCTACCTAGTAGACCCCTTCATTATAGTGAAAGGGGTCCCTTGGAATCCATTATTGTCCATCAGACAGCCGTCTTTATTGTCTAATCCGATCTTCTGGATCTACAATGGACCAGGAGATGGGGTTAAGCAATGCAAGCGTGACTGTCTATACTTTATACCATTGTAACAGACACTCAGCTGTGACAAGTATTACCTCTGTATAGGTTTTCGTGCTTTGCATGTGAGCAAGGACAGTAGTGGTGGACACCCCGATTCCAGCGCTGGGTCACTTACCTTTAGTCAGGCATAGTGTTAAGCCCCCATACCCTCCCACCGCTGACTGACAACCCTCTCCCTATATTGTGTAAAGGGAGAAAATAGTTGAAGTCAGGTGGCAGGGGCTCTAGAAATAGCGCCACACCAGGTCGTGTCAGGTATTGCAGCTTATTCAAAGTGAATGGGACCGAGCAGCAATACCAGAAACAACCTACGGACTGGCGTGGCACTGTTTACGGAAGAAACCAGCCATGTTTTCCGCCCAAAGGAACCTTGGCTTCTGATCTGATGCCCATCCACCCATACACCTGCTCCTAGCACTGCATGGTCTACCAGACTGGTGATAAAAGCCAAAAAGGCCAATCTCTCCCCCACCGAGAGAGTCAAAAAGACCTCACCATGGCTTGACAAAACCTATTCTGTTATAATATGTTCTCTTCCCAGTCTCTTTTGCCATATTCTACTTGCGTGTCAGTGTCTTCTGCAGTACTGGAATTCTATTCATGAGTCTGGAAGATCATGATAAACACGAACACAGGTTTCACCCAGATAGGAGAGCATTAAAGTGCATGCGGACACATCTAGAACCCCAACACACGTGGCCGTCCATCAGAAAGGCCTTAAGCAGTGGCGTAACTACCGTGGTAGCAGCAGTAGCAGCTGCCACAGGGCCCGGGACATTAGGGGGCCCGGTGACAGCCGCTACCGCTGCGTTTTTTTTTAAATAGGTTGTTACGGGCCCTATTCACTTGCCGATCCTGGCTGGGCCGGGATCGGCAAGTGACACCGCGGGCCCCACAGGGGCTATCATTATACTCGGGGGTCTTTGCAGACCCCCGAGTATAATGACCGGCGGATCGGGAGAGGTAATAAACATAAAAAACTGTTACTTACCTCTCCGCGATCCTGCCAGGCCTCCATCCTACTGTTGTCTGACGTCTCTGACGTCACATGAACCCGGCATGCTTCCCGGGTCATGTGACGTCCGACGTCATTAACGAAGGACGCGAGCACAGGAAGACAGCACAGCACAGGAGCCGGGGAACAGGTAAGAAGCAACAGTGGTTTTTTTTTTTAATGTTTTTATTCCCCTAGTCTCCGATTATTATACTCTGGGGTCTGAAAAGATACATAGAGTATAATAATTGTTTATGGGTGTCCACAGAGGGACACTATTGGGGCATAATACTGTGTGCAGGGGCCACTATTGGGGTTAATACTGTGTGCAGGGGACACTATTGGGGTTAATACTGTGTGCAGGGGACACTATTGGGGTTAATACTGTGTGCAGGGGCCACTATTGGGGTTAATACTGTGTGCAGGGGCCACTATGGGGGATAATACTGTGTGCAGGGGACACTATTGGGGTTAATACTGTGTGCAGGGGACACTATTGGGGTTAATACTGTGTGCAGGGGACACTATTGGGGTTAATACTGTGTGCAGGGGACACTATTGGGGTTAATACTGTGTGCAGGGGACACTATTGGGGTTAATACTGTGTGCAGGGGACACTATTGGGGTTAATACTGTGTGCAGGGGACACTATTGGGGTTAATACTGTGTGCAGGTGACACTATTGGGGATAATACTGTGTGCAGGGGCCAGTAATGGACATAATAGAGTGCGGAGGAGGGGGTCGTTCGAGGTCTTCGGCGTCAGTTGGGATGGGGGGGGGGGCCCCATGTCAAAAGTTCGCCACGGGGCCCCGCCATTCCTAGTTACGCCACTGGCCTTAAGATACTTGACGGGACCCCTGGAGGTCCATTTCCAGTTATGGTGATTGGGTGGGGGGTACCGGGAAAGATGGCAGTAAATAAATCCAAGAGGAAAGACTGACAAGGCAGATAAAAGGATAAGATGCATTAAGGATCTGTGGAGGCCTTGAAGGCTGGAGAATGACACAGGGGAGAGCCCGTCAGGACCAGAGTAAATGAGACGAGCTGATTAGAGGGGCCATAAACTACGCCGTTATATGACTATCCTGAAATGTGCGAAGAAAAGAGACGGCCATAAAGCGGGGGTGCTGCTGGGCAGAGGAGCTCTGTGGCACCAGACCAAGCCTGACAAGGTGACCGCAAAGTCAATGAGAGAACGCCATCTTCTCATCATAACAAGTGGTGGTAGAAGTTTATTCATACAGCACCAACATATACCTCAGTGCAGTACTCTCCTCACTATTCTATCTAAACGGGGGGAGTCATTTTATAAAATGTAGTGCAAAATTTAAAGGTTTTTTTTGCCCATTATGCTGCAGCAGTGCCAACTTGTGCTTACTCTGGGGTTGCCGTGGTATCAACTGTACTGTGCATGGACTTCCTGTCACATGACTGGGAACTACCTGATTGTGTTCATACTAGACAGGAAGTTCCTGCATTCCATGGCAACCCCAGAGCAAGCACAATATTATCATGACTGAAACGATGACAAGTCAGGCAACCTACACGAACCTACAGACGTCATGCAGGTAGGATTCAAGACAAGGACTGCAGTGAAATAGCACCGACCTCCATGTTGCTATATAGATCTATAGTGTTGCTGTGTACCTCACTCTCCTCCCTACTTTTCTCCAGGAGCCCCCAAGTAGTCACTGCAGCACTCCCTCTGCCGCATAATAGGCACAGCAAGGCTATTTCCTCTCCCATGAAAGGGGTTATCCATGCTAAAAATACTGATGACCTATGCTCAGGTCAGACACCAGGCCCCACCAGCGATCAGCTGTTCTTAGCAGCTGATATAGAGAATGGAACAGGAAGCAGATACTGCTGTTCTCTGTGCAGTGGCCAGACTAGGTACTGCAGATGGGGATTTAAGCTGTAGTGACTCACTTTTGCCACTACTGACTCTGCTAAGAGTCCAACAAAGCTGGAAACAAGTGTTGTGTTCTCTCTGTGCGGTGACGTCTGCACAGAGAGACTTTAGTGACAACATTCACACTGCTAAATTTTGTACCAAATTCATGAAGTCAACACAGCCATTTCTCTAGTTACAATGGTGAGCAGGTTTTGTCCAGCCTGTTGTCAGACAGGACAAGCTTAATATTAATATTGTCGGTATGTGGTGAGCTGAAGTAAAGAGTATATGGGGCTAGGGAATTATCTTACCTGGTAGCTGTCCACGTCTTCTCCACCATCCTGCAAAAAAGGATAGGTAGATATTAAATAGATAGGAGATAGATAGAGAGATAGATAGGAGATAGATGGATAGATAGATAGATAGATAGATAGATAGATAGATAGGAGATAGATAGATAGATAGATAGATAGATAGATAGATAGGAGATAGATAGATAGATAGGAGATAGATAGATGGATAGATAGATAGATAGATAGATAGATAGATAGATAGATAGATAGATAGATAGGAGATAGATAGATAGATGTATTGGACACACTCACCTGATGCCCGTCCTGTCCCTTGCCGGTCTTGGCATGCACTATTTTCACACACCCCACGGACACAGACAATATGGAGTCTTCTATAAGAGGTAGTGTTCCCGAATCTTGCACTGATCGCACCTCTACCTGCAGTCGCCGAGACTGACCCTATGTAGGGAAGAACACAGATACGTCACATTAACACCTCCATATTATACGGCAGGTCTGTGCTGCAAACACTCAGATCAGATTATTACTATATAAACAGAACTATAGGTTTGGAAACGCAGTAATTCATGTAGGAGGTGCAGATCATTGCTATGAGTCTTGAAAAGAAACAGGGGTCCTCATATTTCCAAAAATGGTTGGTGAAAACCCACGCAAGCCTCCATTTTCAAGAGGAAGGTTGGGGACAATTGAGTGCTCGGCCCTTTGTGCTACGTACTGATGAAGGGTTGAGACCATGAAGCGCCGGGACGTTCAGGAACAACATGGTGCGATCCAGAGGATGGTGACATGAGTAAACACGGGGCCCAAATGATGGATGGAAAGTGGTGCCAACCAGCACCATAACAGGGAAAGGACACAAGTGTGCAACATTTTCGGGAGGGTAAAAAGTGCCAGCTGGGCAGTGGTGAGGATCAGCAGCGGAAGAGGTGGTGGAACAGGTGTTGGGTCCTGCATTTGGCACATGGGAGCAGCGTCTGTTCCTGTGCACCAGCATGAGAAGGATGGGCTATACAATCCCTCTAAGCGCCGGTATGGCCGCGTGCGGGTCACTTCCTCTGATGGGTAATTTCCTCTGTCCTGACGCTGATGCGGAGCAGCCCGCTGTACAGCAATGTGCTGAGCTCCTTCCCACGGAGAGGCGGCTAATGTGAATTACTGGCTAATTAGCTCGAAACTTTAGGGAGAAATTAACAAAATAGCACAGACAGTAATTGCAGCAACAAGGTGAGGGAAATTGGTTATTACCGGGCTGGGGAGCAATTAGCCTCGGCTCAGACATTTCCTGGCAGCCCCTGGGAGAGCCGCTCGCTGAACACGTCTAATCCTCCGCTCCAGCTACAAACACAGGTAAACGCTTCCCTCATTTACCTCAATTACAGCTGCCACAAAGCAATTCATTACCCAGGTACGACGCCGCGGACATGGGGGAGGGGCGGGGGGGGGGGGGGGGTAATCACCGGGTATCATCTCCTCCGCTGACTCCCGAGGAGGATCGGTGACAAGATTACCGCCGCGCTATTATTCTCTCCGAACGCGATATAAATATTCCAGCGTGGAGGCGGATTAATGAGGAGGTTGTGTGTACTCCTACCGTACATAGTCACTAATAAAACACACCGCTATATACTATAGTAGTCAGAATCTGATAGGTGCCGGATTATCAGAAATGTATGCAAAATGCAATGGTAACGGTGGAGAATGGTTGAAAGGGTTAATTGTCATACAAGCTACACAGCAATACAAGTTCCATTCTTGCAGTAGCTCCCCCAGTGGTGAGGAGGGGTAACAGCTGATGTCAAGAACTACCGTATTTTACGGACTATAAGGCGCACTGGACTATAAGCCGCATTGCCCATGAGCGCCTTATAGTCCGTCTCGGTTCATATATAAGGCGCACCGGACTATAAGCCGCAGTCCGGTGCGCATTATATGTTATTGAAAGCGGCGGCAGGCAGACTTTGCCAGCGGCCGCTTAACCCCCCGCATGCCAGCCGCTTCTATTGGAAGCGCTCGGCAGGCGAGGAGGGGCTCTATCAGCAAAATCATGCTGATAGAGCCCAACCGTAAAAGTTAGATTAAACTACCCCCCGTTTTAAAATAAAAGCCTGAAACAGAATGTGAAACTTACCGAGCGGTGCAGGGCGGGCATTCAGGCCTCCTCTTCCTCCGATGTTCCGTCCTCCTCCTCCGCCGCTCGCTAACTGATAATGGCCTGGGCGCATGCGCAGTAGCCGTAGTAGAAGCATGATATTGCGCATGCGCCCAGGCCATTATCAGCGAGCGCCGGAGGAGAAGGACGGAACATCGGAGGAAGAGGAGGCCTGAATGCCCGCCCGCCCTGCACCGCTCGGTAAGTTTCACGTTTCAGGCCGGCGTGACAGCAGGGTTGCTTTTTTTCCATTCATTTCTATAGGTGGCGCTCGCATGCCGGCTCCCATAGAAATGAATGGGAAGTGTCCGGCAGCCCTGCTGTAACGCCGGCGTGTACTGCTGTGATACACGCCGGCGTTCCGTACTGTGAATGCACCCTTACGGTGCCTTTTATGTATGTATGGAAGCGGCACGCAGACTTTGCCGCCGCTTCCATCCATATATAAGCCGCACCGGACTATAAGCCGCACTTACGATTTCTGTGGAAATCGTAGGTTTTATATGTGCGCCTTATAGTCCGGAAAATACGGTATGTCAGTATTTTATAAATATAGAAAGTATAACTTTGGGCAGGTTCACTAAGAATTTGCATCACTTTTTGACATAAAAATGTTGCAAACTGGTGGTTTTGGAACTTTTTAACATCACTTGCAATGAAAACAGTGGGTGGGAAGTGGGACATCATCATTTACACCACTTTGTAATCTCCATCAGTGATAAGCGGGCCTCAATTTCTCCATTCACACTAGGACCTATAGTAACAAATTACTTTTTTTCGGTAGGAGAAATAGCGCTGTGTGCACCGCATCAGTCATAAACAGACGCCACAACACTGGTGTGAACAGTGACTGACAAAAAGCACAGAATTTAACCCCACATGGCAGTAACCTCATCCTGTGAGATAGGTGACCTCGCTGATCTGCTGTGTCCCTGCGGACCACTGCGAAGACGACTAACATTCCCAGCACAGCAGGCGAGCTGGAGTGGCAGGGAGACTGCAAGAGGCGGTTTTAACTAGAGATGAGCAAACAGCGTTCCATCGAGTACATGTTCGATCGGATATCAGGCTGTTCGAGGTGTTCGATTCCAGTCAAACACCAGGTGGCAAACTCACTAAAAATTCGTATCCCCTCCCACCTTCCCTGGCGCTTTTTTTGCACCAATAACTGCGCAGGGGAGGTGGGACAGGAACTACGACAACAGAGGCATCAGAAAAAGTAATTGGCTGGCTAAAATAGGTGACCTCCACTTTATACGAATAGTGGATTTAATATCTGGTTCATATGAGACTGTGAACTATGTGACTGTGAGACAGGGACAGATGTACAGGCAGGGTTAGCTAGGGATTACCTTTATTTAGGGGGGAATATCACTCACACAGCTCTTTGGGGCTCTATCTGGTCGGGATCCCTGTCAGCTTGCGATATGCGGGAGCTGACTTTTTCCCATAAGAATGCAATGACCAGCGTTGATTGGCCAAATGCCATACAGAATACAGCATTCGGCCAATCAACGCTGGTTTTGCCGTAGGCTCGTCTGTGAGGAGTCAAAGTCTAAGATCGGACCAGAATGGAGACTGCTGTGGACCGATCTTAGACTCCGCCTCCTCCGGCAGAACCAGCGTTGATTGGCCAAATGCTGTACTCTGTATGGCATTCGGCCAATCAATGCTGGTCAATGCATTCCTATGCCGATGTAGCAGTGCTGGCTGTGTGCTCAGCTCTGCTACACCGGAGATGAAGCAGAGTGGAGTGTGCGCTGAACCCTGCTGCACACTCAGCTCTGCTGAGATGCAGCAGAGCTGAGTGTGCAGCAGGGTTCAGCGCATCTCTGATGTAGCAGACCTGAGTGTGCAGCAGGGTTCAGTGCATCTCTGATACAGCAGAGCTGAGTGTGCAGCAGGGTTCAGCGCATCTCTGATGTAGCAGAGCTGAGTGTGCAGCAGGGTTCAGCGCATCTCTGATGCAGCAGACCTGAGTGTGCAGCAGAGCTAAGTGTGCAGCAGGGTTCAGCGCATCTCTGATGCAGCAGGGTTCAGCGCACACTCAGCTTCTGCTACATCTCTGATGCAGCAGAGCTGGGTGTGCAGCAGGGTTCAGCGCATCTCTGATGCAGCAGAGCTGAGTGTGCAGCAGGGTTCAGCGCATCTCTGATGCAGCAGAGCTGAGTGTGCAGCAGGGTTCAGTGCATCTCTGATGCAGCAGAGCTGAGTGTGCAGCAGGGTTCAGCACATCTCTGATGCAGCAGACCTGAGTGTGCAGCAGAGCTGAGTGTGCAGCAGGGTTCAGCACATCTCTGATGCAGCAGGGTTCAGCGCACACTCAGCTTCTGCTACATCTCTGATGCAGCAGAGCTGAGTGTGCAGCAGGGTTCAGCGCATCTCTGATGCAGCAGAGCTGAGTGTGCAGCAGGGTTCAGCGCATCTCTGATGCAGCAGAGCTGAGTGTGCAGCAGGGTTCAGCGCATCTCTGATGCAGCAGACCTGAGTGTGCAGCAGAGCTAAGTGTGCAGCAGGGTTCAGCGCATCTCTGATGCAGCAGGGTTCAGCGCACACTCAGCTTCTGCTACATCTCTGATGCAGCAGAGCTGAGTGTGCAGCAGGGTTCAGCGCATCTCTGATGCAGCAGAGCTGAGTGTGCAGCAGGGTTCAGCGCATCTCTGATGCAGCAGAGCTGAGTGTGCAGCAGAGTTCAGTGCATCTCTGATGCAGCAAAGCTGAGTGTGCAGCAGGGTTCAGCGCAACTCTGATGCAGCAGACCTGAGTGTGCAGCAGAGCTGAGTGTGCAGCAGGGTTCAGCGCATCTCTGATGCAGCAGGGTTCAGCGCACACTCAGCTTCTGCTACATCTCTGATGCAGCAGAGCTGAGTGTGCAGCAGGGTTCAGTGCATCTCTGATGCAGCAGAGCTGAGTGTGCAGCAGGGTTCAGCGCATCTCTGATGCAGCAGAGCTGAGTGTGCAGCAGGGTTCAGCGCATCTCTGATGCAGCAGAGCTGAGTGTGCAGCAGGGATCAGCAAGATGCAGAAAAAATAAGCCTCCTGCTCAAATACAATGGGATATAGAATCCGCATGGAATCTGCTGTGAACAGGCCTTAATAGTCACCTGTGCAGTAGCCGACCTCCAGCAGGGGGCAGGCTCTGATACTAGGCTCTCGTACCTGTCTCAGCTGGTAGATCCCTCCTGTCTGAACGTCTTTCGCTTGAACGACTTCCACCGGACAGAACTCTCCGTTTTCATTCAGTTCTAAGATCTGGATCCATAATTCAACCTTCCGGGTGACCTCGCTCCACCTGGAAACATGGAGGGTCTTAGTGAATAATTCCACCATTACTCTCCCCCATTGTTTATTCTGCATTAGGCTGTATGCCTATATATCTGTACAGTGAATGCTACTGCTTGGCCAGATATATACATGCATGTGTGCCTATAACATGATAGGTGACATTAAACCATTAGCACTAGTGCATAAAGGACAATGATCGTGTGTTTGCATCCCCCAAACCCTATAAGCTTTCCTATAAAACAGATTGTGAAATATTGCAGTTCTCACACTGGCCACTAGAGCAGTATTGTGCAGTTCACTTGTCAGCTTTACCGTACAGACTGAGGCATCTTGAGCAGGGTCATCTCATTATCATAGTGAATGATAGCTCTATTGGAGGCCTAGATTCGTCAGGATAGTAACACTATACACTATACCGTATATACATACAGATAAGGCTAACCATTTGTCTACTGACACTCTGCTACCCATTACAGAGGCCTTCATTTCAGCGGCTATAAAGCTCATACATGTATACAGACAGAAGGACAGTACCTCCAACTATCCCGGCTCACCTGTCTCGTAAACTGCGTGTTTTTGCCTGGATTATTCCCAGATCCCACAAGGCAGGATTCTTACGAGGGTCGCTCGCTTTGTGTCCGTAAACTTCAATGGCCAAAGCCCCTTCAGCCAAATAATCCAAGAAATCTTCCGTGATGTTAACAGAAAACTCCTAATGGGGACAGAAAGTGTACGTGGGTCAATAAAATTCTCAAAGTCACAGTATTTTAATGGGACCCCCACTGGATGGAGCGGCAGATTGTACCTATACACCGGTGCCCCATTCACATCTATGGCGCGCTGTTCTATCCTAGTAATACAGCACTGAGCAGAAGAGGGCGAGCCCCGTAAATAAAGTGTTATCCTATCAGATATGTCCAAAATCACACAGGAGAGCAAGCGGAGAACTTACCTTACAGTGATCAAAGACGACCATGCACTGGGGCTCCTTGCTGACAGGAGAGGACGTAGTAGGGTCTACCTCAGGGGCCACCATGATCGGCTCTGGTTGATCGTAGAACGTATAATGGCAGAACACAAAGTTGGTAAGATGCTGCGGCAAACCTGTGGCCTGGAGGACCTTAACCTGAAGAGAGGCAGGAGAAGAAGAAATAAGAAGTAACTCTACTACGGCCATGTCCTACTAATACTAGTACAACCACTACGGTTACTGCCAAGTCTACTAATACAGATCTCCCACCACATCTACTATTAACACCATGTCATGGCCTGACAGCCACAAGCCCCTTCTATTAGCATCAGCCATACCTGCTTCTGTAGGCAGGCAGTACATGAGACGTAGTGTGCCGGCCATGACATAGCCCTACAGAGCACCACAAGTGTGGGGAGCAGCGTATACCAAGGAAAGTACTAGAACTGTGATAGCTCTCAATATAAGGAGGTCACCTCTAAAAAATAAGTAGGCCATCAAATCTGGGCCGGCCGCCAACTAAACAATCATGACTCGGTCGCTAAAAATTAGGAAGCAGAATTGCCGTGGTGGGAGCTCATTGTAAGATCTGTCAAGGTCAGTCAGCAGGGTGACAAGGCCGAGAAGAGAAGACGACATGGCTGCAGGCTGTATGAACAGGAGAAGGCTCGTACTATGTGTCATGTATAGCGTCGGCCTTATTACCTTCACAGGTGGTATAAGGAAGAGGCGTATATAGATATAATTTATAGAAAGTATATCACAATGTATATTACATACCTATACTGATCCTGAGTTATATCCTGTATTATACTCCAGAGCTGCGCTCACTATTCTGCTGGTACAGTCACTGTGTACATACATTACATTACTTATCCTGTACTGATCCCGAATTACATCCTGTATTATACTCCAGAGCTGCGCTCACTCTTCTGCTGGTACAATCACTGTGTACATACATTACATTACTTATCCTGTACTGATCCTGAGTTACATCCTGTATTATACTGCAGAGCTGCACTCACTATTCTGCTGGTGCAGTCACTGTGTACATACATTACATTACTTATCCTGTACTGATCCTGAGTTACATCCTGTATTATACTCCAGAGCTGCGCTCACTATTCTGCTGGTACAGTCACTGTACATACATTACATTACTTATCCTGTATTATACTCCAGAGCTGCGCTCACTATTCTGCTGGTACAGTCACTGTACATACATTACATTACTTATCCTGTATTATACTCCAGAGCTGCGCTCACTATTCTGCTGGTACAGTCACTGTGTACATACATTACATTACTTATCCTGTATTATACTCCAGAGCTGCGCTCACTATTCTGCTGGTACAGTCACTGTGTACATACATTACATTACTTATCCTGTATTATACTCCAGAGCTGCGCTCACTATTCTGCTGGAACAGTCACTGTGTACATACATTACTTATCCTGTACTGATCCTGAGTTACATACTGTATTATACTCTAGAGCTGCGCTCACTATTCTGCTGGTACAATCACTGTGTACATACATTACTTATCCTGTACTGATCCTGAGTTACATCCTGTATTATACTCCAGAGCTGCGCTCAATATTCTGCTGGTACAGTCACTGTGTACATACATTACATTACTTATCCTGTATTATACCCCAGAGCTGCACTCACTATTCTGCTGGTACAGTCACTGTGTACATACATTACATTACTTATCCTGTATTATACCCCAGAGCTGCGCTCACTATTCTGCTGGTACAGTCACTGTGTACATACATTACATTACTTATCCTGTATTATACTCCAGAGCTGCGCTCACTATTCTGCTGGTACAGTCACTGTGTACATACATTACATTACTTATCCTGTATTATACTCCAGAGCTGCGCTCACTATTCTGCTGGTACAGTCACTGTGTACATACATTACATTACTTATCCTGTATTATACTCCAGAGCTGCGCTCACTATTCTGCTGGAACAGTCACTGTGTACATACATTACTTATCCTGTACTGATCCTGAGTTACATACTGTATTATACTCTAGAGCTGCGCTCACTATTCTGCTGGTACAATCACTGTGTACATACATTACTTATCCTGTACTGATCCTGAGTTACATCCTGTATTATACTCCAGAGCTGCGCTCAATATTCTGCTGGTACAGTCACTGTGTACATACATTACATTACTTATCCTGTATTATACCCCAGAGCTGCGCTCACTATTCTGCTGGTACAGTCACTGTGTACATACATTACATTACTTATCCTGTATTATACCCCAGAGCTGCGCTCACTATTCTGCTGGAACAGTCACTGTGTACATACATTACATTACTTATCCTGTATTATACTCCAGAGCTGCGCTCACTATTCTGCTGGTACAGTCACTGTACATACATTACTTATCCTGTATTATACTCCAGAGCTGCACTCACTATTCTGCTGGTACAGTCACTGTGTACATACATTACATTACTTATCCTGTATTATACCCCAGAGCTGCGCTCACTATTCTGCTGGTACAGTCACTGTGTACATACATTACATTACTTATCCTGTATTATACCCCAGAGCTGCGCTCACTATTCTGCTGGTACAGTCACTGTGTACATACATTACATTACTTATCCTGTATTATACTCCAGAGCTGCGCTCACTATTCTGCTGGTACAGTCACTGTGTACATACATTACATTACTTATCCTGTATTATACTCCAGAGCTGCGCTCACTATTCTGCTGGTACAGTCACTGTGTACATACATTACATTACTTATCCTGTATTATACTCCAGAGCTGCGCTCACTATTCTGCTGGAACAGTCACTGTGTACATACATTACTTATCCTGTACTGATCCTGAGTTACATACTGTATTATACTCTAGAGCTGCGCTCACTATTCTGCTGGTACAATCACTGTGTACATACATTACTTATCCTGTACTGATCCTGAGTTACATCCTGTATTATACTCCAGAGCTGCGCTCAATATTCTGCTGGTACAGTCACTGTGTACATACATTACATTACTTATCCTGTATTATACCCCAGAGCTGCGCTCACTATTCTGCTGGTACAGTCACTGTGTACATACATTACATTACTTATCCTGTATTATACCCCAGAGCTGCGCTCACTATTCTGCTGGAACAGTCACTGTGTACATACATTACATTACTTATCCTGTATTATACTCCAGAGCTGCGCTCACTATTCTGCTGGTACAGTCACTGTACATACATTACTTATCCTGTATTATACTCCAGAGCTGCGCTCACTATTCTGCTGGTACAGTCACTGTGTACATACATTACATTACTTATCCTGTATTATACTCCAGAGCTGCGCTCACTATTCTGCTAGTACAGTCACTGTGTACATACATTACTTATCCTGTACTGATCCTGAGTTACATCTGTATTATACTCCAGAGCTGCGCTCACTATTCTGCTGGTATAGTAACTGTGTACATACATTACATTACTTATCCTGTATTATACTCCAGAGCTGCACTCACTATTCTGCTGGTACAGTCACTGTGTACATACATTACATTACTTATCCTGTATTATACTCCAGAGCTGTGCTCACTATTCTGCTGGTACAGTCACTGTGTACATACATTACATTACTTATCCTGTATTATACTCCAGAGCTGTGCTCACTATTCTGCTGGTACAGTCACTGTGTACATACATTACATTACTTATCCTGTATTATACTCCAGAGCTGCGCTCACTATTCTGCTAGTACAGTCACTGTGTACATACATTACTTATCCTGTACTGATCCTGAGTTACATCCTGTATTATACTCCAGAGCTGCGCTCACTATTCTGCTGGTACAGTCACTGTGCACATACATTACATTACTTATCCTGTATTATACCCCAGAGCTGCGCTCACTATTCTGCTGGTACAGTCACTGTGTACATACATTACATTACTTATCCTGTATTATACTCCAGAGCTGCGCTCACTATTCTGCTGGTACAGTCACTGTACATACATTACATTACTTATCCTGTATTATACTCCAGAGCTGCACTCACTATTCTGCTGGTACAGTCACTGTGTACATACATTACATTACTTATCCTGTATTATACTCCAGAGCTGTGCTCACTATTCTGCTGGTACAGTCACTGTGTACATACATTACATTACTTATCCTGTATTATACTCCAGAGCTGCGCTCACTATTCTGCTGGTACAGTCACTGTGTACATACATTACATTACTTATCCTGTATTATACTCCAGAGCTGCGCTCACTATTCCGCTGGTGCAGTCACTGTGTACATACATTACATTACTTATCCTGTATTATACTCCAGAGCTGCACTCACTATTCTGCTGGTACAGTCACTGTGTACATACATTACTTATCCTGTACTGATCCTGAGTTACATCCTGTATTATACTCCAGACTGCGCTCACTATTCTGCTGGTACAGTCACTGTGTACATACATTACTTATCCTGTACTGATCCTGAGTTACATCCTGTATTATACTCCAGAGCTGCGCTCACTATTCTGCTGGTATAGTCACTGTGTACATACATTACATTACTTATCCTGTATTATACTCCAGAGCTGCGCTCACTATTCTGCTGGTGCAGTCACTGTGTACATACATTACATTACTTATCCTGTATTATACTCCAGAGCTGCGCTCACTATTCTGCTGGTACAGTCACTGTGTACATACATTACATTACTTATCCTGTATTATACTCCAGAGCTGCGCTCACTATTCTGCTGGTGCAGTCACTGTGTACATACATTACATTACTTATCCTGTATTATACTCCAGAGCTGCACTCACTATTCTGCTGGTACAGTCACTGTGTACATACATTACATTACTTATCCTGTATTATACTCCAGAGCTGCGCTCACTATTCTGCTGGTGCAGTCACTGTGTACATACATTACATTACTTATCCTGTATTATACTCCAGAGCTGCGCTCACTATTCTGCTGGTGCAGTCACTGTGTACATACATTACATTACTTATCCTGTATTATACTCCAGAGCTGCGCTCACTATTCTGCTGGTGCAGTCACTGTGTACATACATTACATTACTTATCCTGTACTGATCCTGAGTTACATCCTGTATTATACTCCAGAGCTGCGCTCACTATTCTGCTGGTACAGTCACTGTGTACATACATTACATTACTTATCCTGTACTAGCTGTTACCCGCGACTTCGTCTGCGGTGATTGTAGCAGTGGGTATATACAGGCGTGGGTAAGGTTTTCGTACTGTGTATAAGGGATGGGATATGAAATGTAACTTTGTATCTTGTTTTTGCTGTAATTCAGAGAATACGTGAGACTTTTGTGTTGAAGTTACTTTGTATTTGAGCTGCTATATATACGGTGTTGGTATAAACTTTACATAGTGACTTTGGGACAGAAGTATTTGAAGTTAACCCTTTCCCGCCGATGGCATTTTGTGATTTTCGTTTTTCGTTTTTGACTCCCCTCCTTCTAAACCCCATAACTTTTTTATTTCTCCGCTCCCAGAGCCATATGAGGTCTTAATTTTTCCTGGGACAAATTTTTCTTCATGATGCCGCCATTATTTATTCTATATAATGTACTGGGAAGCAGGGAAAAAATTCAGAATGGGGGGGGATTTGAAGAAAAAATGCATTTCTGCGACTTTCTTACGGGCTTTGGTTTTACGGCGTTCACTGTGCAACCAAAATGACATGTCCCCTGTATTCTGTGTTTCGTTACGATTCCGGGGATACCAAATTTATATGGTTTTATTTACATTTTGACCCCTTAAAAAAATCCAAAACTGTGTTAAAAAATTATTTTTTGAAAAGTCGCCATATTCTGACAGCCGTAATTTTTTTATACCTGCGTGTACGGGGTTGTATAGGGCGTCTTTTTTTGCGGGATCGGGTGTACTTTGTAATTCTACCATTTTCGGGAAATGTTATTGCTTTGATCACTTTTTATTCAATTTTTTATCAGAATCAAAACAGTGAAAAAATGGCGGTTTGGCACTTTTGACCATTTTTCCCGCTACGGCGTTTACCGAACAGGAAAAATATTTGTATAGCTTTGTAGAGCGGGCAATTTCAGACACGGGGATACCTAACATGTATGTGTTTCACAGTATTTAACTACTTTTATATGTGTTCTAGGGAAAGGGGGTGATTTGAATTTTTAATCCTTTTTATTTATTTATTTTTATATATTTTTTCTTTTTGTAAACTTTTTTTTTGCATTTATTAGACCGCCTAGGGGTATTGACATGGGTGGGCGGTGTCACGGATTGTCAGAGTGGTGGGGGCAAACATGGCTGCTCTGGAGCGTTAAAGAGCGCCTCCTGGAGTATCGGTAAGGTGAGGGGCAAAGTGGTAAAGTCTATGTATATGTGATTGTGTGGGGTTAGGGGTGAGGCTGCAGAGGGCAATATGAATTTTGTGGCTTGCTATGGTCCAAAGTGTGTGAGATTGCAGAGATGGTGGTGTGAGTTTGGGATTTGTGGGGGTCCTGGCACAAACGTATGTGCGCTATTGTGACAAAAAGTAGCCTATCGCGCAATCGGGTGTATTAACTATGTTTGTGGAAAATTTCAGCCAAATCGGTGGAGCGGTTTTTCCGTGATTGAGGAACAAACATCCGAACATCCAAACTCACAAACCCACAAACTTTCACATTTATAATATTAATAGGATTAATAGGATTATACCCCAGAGCTGCGCTCACTATTCTGCTGGTGCAGTCACTGTGTACATACATTACTTATCCTGTATTATACTCCAGAGCTGCGCTCACTATTCTGCTGGTACAGTCACTGTGTACATACATTACTTATCCTGTATTATACTCCAGAGCTGCGCTCACTATTCTGCTGGTGCAGTCACTGTGTACATACATTACATTACTTATCCTGCATTATACCCCAGAGCTGCGCTCACTATTCTGCTGGTACAGTCACTGTGTACATACATTACATTACTTATCCTGTATTATACATCAGAGCTGCGCTCACTATTCTGCTGGTGCAGTCACTGTGTACATACATTACATTACTTATCCTGTATTATACTCCAGAGCTGCGCTCACTATTCTGCTGGTGCAGTCACTGTGTACATACATTACGTTACTTATCCTGTATTATACACCAGAGCTGCGCTCACTATTCTGCTGGTGCAGTCACTGTGTACATACATTACATTACTTATCCTGTATCATACTCCAGAGCTGCGCTCACTATTCTGCTGGTGCAGTCACTGTGTACATACATTACATTACTTATCCTGCATTATACCCCAGAGCTGCGCTCACTATTCTGCTGGTACAGTCACTGTGTACATACATTACATTACTTATCCTGTATTATACTCCAGAGCTGCACTCACTATTCTGCTGGTGCAGTCACTGTGTACATACATTACATTACTTATCCTGTATTATACACCAGAGCTGCGCTCACTATTCTGCTGGTTCAGTCACTGTGTACATACATTACATTACTTATCCTGTATTATACTCCAGAGCTGCACTCACTATTCTGCTGGTGCAGTCACTGTGTACATACATTACATTACTTATCCTGTATTATACACCAGAGCTGCGCTCACTATTCTGCTGGTTCAGTCACTGTGTACATACATTACATTACTTATCCTGTACTAATCCTGAGTTACATCTTATACAAATAGTACAAATCATTATGTAACTTAAGATCAAACCAAAATTGATATGAAGCTTTCTGCTGATAAGGGGTATCTGTAAGAGAAGTTATGCCTTACAATATTATATATATATATATATATATATATATATATATATATATATATATATATATATATATAATACTTTATCCTGCAATTTTCACTCTGGCCACTTAGGCTAAAAATGAACATTTATTAATTGTTTACGGTGTATTCATTGCAGCAATCACCTAATTTATATCACAAACAGGATTACAATAGAAGATAAGACCTCTGTAGATAACACCACTGACCCATCATTACATGGTCTGACCTCAATGACGCTGCTTCATACTATTGTTGCCTATGGCCATGACTGTGCTGTAAAGCATATCACTAAATGCTGTGAACAAAGCAGAGCAGAAGCTCAGGCAAGAAGGCCGCCCATATAATCATGTACAGAAAATATGCAAAACGTAAGAACAGGGGTCCCTGAGTGCACACGCTCCCTCCATAGACTTCTGTGGCGCTGATGAAGATCACATATTGAATACCACTACTACATTCATATGGGCACTCACTGACCGCATATCCCATAGGACCCCATGAATATAAGTATTATACGTGCACACGGTAGATGGGACCTCGTACGGATTTCACACGGCAACCTAGGAGCTTTAAGTTCCTCCTCCGGCCGCTTTGTCTCCAGCTCGCACTATGTGGTGGTGATTTATAGATGTTCGCATACAAATGATCTGCAAACCTGTAATTACTTAACCTCACCACAGCCAGACAAAGATAATTAGCAGTGACCCCTGACTCCTGCCATAATGATATTCCACCACCAGGGGTCAATAAGATGCAGGATGTAAAACAAATGGCTGCCCCTAGGTCTCGCTCTGCTCCTGCCCCGACCTCCTTACGGGAACAGAGGAGAGATCTGTAGCGTCAGCAAGGAGATCGTCGCCCTGGATGAGCGGCCGGGGGTCACAAGCTAAAGGGGACAGGGAGCGGCCGACATAAAAATGGTCAGAAAGTCACTGCCTGTAAAAGTAAAAGTATCTAATAGAGTCGGGCTGGATGACGACCAATATGGCCGACTGTCACATCACACTGGTGCTGTAGTGCTATAAGCCTCTGGCCGGATATTTGGGGAGCAGGGTGATCACCCCCTGCAATGATAGGTATACTGGTTACCAAACAGATATGGTTATTGGAATGAGTAGGGCTACACAGCAGCACAGAGTATTTAAAGGTTTTTCCGATCCCTCATATGGTAGATCTATGGAGTATTTGACCAGTTGGGGTCCGACAACTGGACCCCGCCTCAATCAGTTGATCCAGCAGACTACTAGGGTAGTGCTACAGCCCCACCCACTGTACAGTGGTGACGTTGGGGTACTGCAGCTCGGCATCAATTACTTGAATAGGTGCAACATGGCTTCCAGCCTTCTACACAGCGGTAAGACTTTGGCTGCCGGATTATCTGATTGGTGAGGGGTGCAGTTGGTGGACCCCCCATTGATCAAATATTGATGACCTATCCTGTGGATATGGGTGGAGACAGAAATCCCCTTTAGTCGGAGGTTTGCGCTCAATTTTGGGGGAAGTCCAAGGCTGAGCTTTAACAGAAGAGCTCTGAGCAGCACAGAGTATTTCAGAATAAGGCCCTGCTGAGCTTGTGAGAGTTCACGGACCGAGTGGCATACTCGAAAAGGCGGGGTTATCCCAGCAGCACAGAGTATTTTAATAGAAAGCATGCAGTGATAGTACTCACAACGTGCTGGGAGAAAGCACATCCTAAGGCTTCCAGCAGCACAGAGTATTTCAGAGGAGGAGTGTGCAGACATCACAGCAGTATACAGAGCGCGTCTTACTCACCATACACACTAGTTTATGGTCTTGGGCTTTGCCGTCACTGGATACATCTCCGTCCTCACCTCCGGCTATCCGCTCGTCGATGTCTCCGCTGACACGGACCACCTCTATATGCAGACGCCCTGAGATCTGTAGGGGGCAGCGAGACACGTATACATTAAGAGGAGAAGAGCTGTCTATATACCACAGGGGGCCATAGATAGAGCCGCCATGTACGGCCATGTAGTGCACCCTCACCTCTCCTTTTTGGTTGATGATGGGGACGGCATACTGGAGCTTCACGTCATGGAAGAGGGACTCCAAAAATACATTGGCAACCCCGATGAGACTGTGGTTCTCCTGCTCATCATAGAAGGGGTCAGCCCGGCGGAAGTACGCACGGATCACCTATGAAGAACAGCGAGGATACAATGTCATATCAACGTTACACAGGCATTGCGGGTGACATGTAAAAATCTTACACATCTCCCTTTACTGTACGAACGCGAAAACTGTGTTTTAATATCTTATTTGTAAGCGGAGTTATGATCACTTTAAGATGTAGGCCCGAAGCCAGAAGCTGCACTACCAAGAGATTCTGCTGACAACAGCTCTACACTTCTGGCATTGTCAAAGCCAGAGGCTGCACTACTGAGAAACTGGCCACATACCATTTTTCTTTGATTTGCATGGGGTGCAGTGTTGTTAAAGCCAGAGGCTGCACTACTGACAACATGCAGTCTTCTGATTTGTGTCGGGTGTGGCATTGTCACTGAGACCTTGTGTGGAGTCAAATCACCAGCCGCAACAATGTTCACGAACATACATGCAAATAACACTAACACTCATAGTAGCAATGTTCATACTTTGTATCTTGCTGCAGCTTTTTTTGTCATTTTTTGTGGTGAAAAAAGCATTTTGATTTGTGATATTTTTTAAAGGGGATGCCGTCCCTTTTTGTTCTATTTTTATGACTGTTACATGTGTGATCAGGCGCCATAGTTGTATCCAAAATGTATCAAAACAACCCTGTAAGGTAGAAAAATCCCTCTTTCTCCACTTCTCAGACACCTCTAGATAGCTCTTTACCAGCTCATTGCTTTTCCAGCAACTGTTCAGTCTTCACAAATATGGGACATGTACCCAACCTCTATATACAGGAAGAGCAGAGATCTGGCCGTGTGTACTAGAAACTAGTGCTGTGAAGCCAGTGTCTATTAACGCGCATGCGCCTGATCTCTATATAAAAGTGTATGCGACTAGTGCAGTGCAGTCGATGTCTACTTACATGCGCCTGATGTCTGCTCTCCATATACAGGTGCATATTACCCAGAAACTAGTGCAGTGAAGCCAGTGTCTACTTACACGCATGCGCCTGATGTCTGCTCTCCATATACAGGTGCATGTTACCCAGAAACTAGTGCAGTGAAGTTGGTGTCTACTTACGCGCATGCGTCTGATCTCCATATACAAGTGTATGTGACTAGTGCAGTGCAGTCGGTGTCTACTTACGCGCATGCGTCTGATCTCCATATACAAGTGTATGTGACTAGTGCAGTGCAGTCGGTGTCTACTTACGCGCATGTGTCTGATCTCTACTCTGCATATACAGGTGCATGTTACCCAGAAACTAGTTCAGTGAAGCTGGAGTCTACTTACACGTGTGCGCCTGGGAGATTCTGCTGCAGAAAATCCAGGGAAACCACCGTATATGTTACTATACTATATGTTATAGAAGCTTCCCTATGGCACTTACAGGACTGTCCTCTTCACACGCTTTCCATTCTTGGTACAGGTCTCTGATGTCCACCAGACGGTTCTCCAGTTTCTCCAAGGACCAGATCTGTTTGCCTTTCCCTTTCCTCCTGACTTGGATGGCCGGTTCACTCAGCACTTCGCCTCGCTGTAGGACAAATGACAAAGGACTGAGGTGTGCAGGAGAAGGCCTCAGGGTGTCAGACACTTACCAAACCATAGAGGTTTTCCAAGGATTTTGAGCACAGACATATAAGCAGAATGAATTAACTACACCTCAGCATTGGACTATACCTCTCATCCCACCAGAATGGAGCCTATTATAAGTCTACAGGGCCGGTGGGTGCCAGTAGTGCCCGTCATGTGACCAGATCCATACAAGCATGCAAGGAAAATGGGAGAGCTCACTCACAGCAATTGACTGCCAGGAATAACTATAAGAGGAGTGACCAGGTGACAGACGGAGTAATCTCCATGAGAACTACTATGTGTGACAATGGCTGCGGTCACACAGTTACCCTCCTGTCCCAAAATCACCAGTAAAGTTTTAAGCATGTTTTTTTTTGTGTTTACAGCTTCCATGCAGAAGTTTGAAGCCAACCCCCAGAAGAAGACGCAAAGAGAGGTCGTTCCAGAAGAAGATGGAGGTGGCACTGGAGAGTTCTCTTGCAGCATTGGAGACGCCCCCAGTGCTGTCTAAGCACTGGGGCCCGCCCCCAGTGCTGCGAGATAACTCATTTGCATACAGACGAAAACTGGGATTTATACCGAATGGCGGCGTGGAGAAGACATCTAAAGGAAGGAGAAGAATAGCCTTTCTTAAGGCTATTCCTACGTGCTACGTGAGTCGCAAGGAAGATGCTGGAGCTTTCCTTATAGGATAACTCACCTTCCTGTTGGCGTTTAAGCTGGACGCCGGGATCTGTAGGGTGACTTTGTACTCCGTCCTCTTGTCCATCTCATCGGCAATGAAATTGGCCTCCTGGACGTACATATTCGCTTTGGCGATCTGTTCCCGGAGCTTTGATAAGCTGTGATGTAGCATTACCTCCCTGAGGGAACAGAATACGGATCCCTACTATTAATATAAAGCAAAAGACAAACTGAGCTCTGCTAGTTCTGCACAACTGGAGCACTGGACTATTATGGGGAGAGTATAGTATCGCTATTACCCCCCTCCAGCACCAATAAATACACAACACCCATTAAAGCCAGTGGATAGGGCATAATTTAGGTTGGTGCAGAATACCCAGAGTACTCACTGCTGGTGCGGGGGGTGCCCAATGGCTCAACAGGACTGGGATAAGTTTTGCTTCAAAGCTGATAATTGGGAGGGCGGTGGGGTTGTCCCCTTTAGATACAACCCCAAGTAAGCAACTTCTGTGGCCTCCATTGCCTCACCTGTCTTCCGTCCACTGTCTGATGCGCTGTTGGGCGTTGGGTGACCCGAAAGAGAACCTGTCAATGGTGCGATAATGTTGCTTTTCTGGGGATAGCCTGCGGCGTAGCTGCTCCAGCTCCTGCTCGTACATCAGCCTCTGGCGTTCCAGCGCTGTACGCTTCTCCTCCTCATGCTGCTGCTCCATGGTCTGCAGTATGGCCTGCATGGGATCTACAGGGGACAGAGGAGAGGACCCATCAATGATGCTACAGATCGGGATAACACTAGAACAGCAGTGGCCTCACAACCATAGGGGTGGAACAGTCCGAGGATCTAATATGGATATAGTCTACAAAATGGGGAGGAAGAGGACGGCTGGGATACGGTAATTTGTAGGATTTTACCCTTGCGACCCTTACAGTACTTACCAAGCACAGTGCTGTACATTGTATAGTGGCCGCACTTGGTACTGCAGCTCAGCCCCATTCACTTGAATGGTACCAAGTTGAGATCAGGCCACGTGAATGTGGCCATGGAAGATAAAACAGTGGCCACTGCTTCTTCTAACAGCTGATCCGCGGGGACCTAGTTTTTGGACCCCTACAGAACTTCAATGGGTAACTTACCCTTTAATGGAAGACTCCTTTAATGTAATATCAGGTGACCACATTACCTTTGTGACCTCCACCTGCTCGAGGACGGCAGATGATGGTCAGGAAAATTTTAGGAGGAGACGTTCCCTTGTGTGGTTTCAAAACGACACCAAACTTAAGGTTTTATCTTCATTTGCTACGTAACTGAATAGGCCTATTGCTCCGTTATTGGCCATTTTATGGAGCAGAGAGGGGGACTGTGACTTAAAGGGGATGGGCCATTACAGAGACGTATCCCCTTTATCCACAGGACATGGGATTAGTATCAGATTGTTGGGGTCTGAATACTGGGACCTCCAACAATCAGGATATTAAAGAGTCTTAAATCGGCCCTGCATCCTCCTTGTGACTGACACCCCTCTCACTTCAATGGGGCTGCTGGGCCCGCAATGTCCCACAGCCCTATGTAAGTGAATGGAGCGTCAGCGACACAAACCCTCTGGTGGATCTTTCACAGGGAGGATACAGGGGGACATTTGTACCCCCATTCTTCTGATCACTAGGTAGGGACCCTCAGTGATCTGACACGTACCCCCTATCCTGTTATTAGGAGATAAGGATCTGTAGTGGCACAACCCTCTTAACTCTAGAAAACCCTTTGCCCCCTATATCACCGTTTTCCGTCCCATATGCCCAGTCCTGAGACCCTGCAGATGTGGTTCCTCTTACAACTCTGCAGGGCACATCTTACTAACCGTTATTTCCCAGAGCCTTCATCATGACCTCCATCTGAGCGTACTCATAGTTGAAGTTGACCTCGCTGGACACTTCACTGGAGGAGTCTCCGTCGGCGTCCAGTTGCTCGAAGCTGCTGCTGTTCCTCATGCTGGCGTCCCGCTCCTCGTCCTCTCGCTCCGCTTTCTTCTTCTTTGGTAAGCTTATCCTTTACGATGCGATCAGAGGGGGAGATAGTGAGATAGGATTAGGGCATATCCTTAAAGGGGTTCTGCCATTATGGACACTTACCCCCCTATGTACGGGACAGGGATAAGTGTTGGGTCTGTGGGGGCCCGTTTACTTGTGTGACCGGCGCTCCATTCACTTCTAAGGGGCTGCGGGCTCTGCAGAGATTACAGTCCTGACAGTGCCATAGACGTTAATAGAGTTCTGATCAAATAAGCAAACTGGCGCTACATTCACCCTGTCAGTCCTCCAGATCACTGGGGGACCTGAGGGTTGGGCCCAGCAATCGAACACTTATCCTCTATCCACAAGACTAGGGATACATATCCATCATGGGCATAAAATCTGCAACCGATGAGGGTGAATGGGGTTTCTGCAACTCAATGCATCAATGCAAATATTATTCCCCGTAAACCAAAAAGATGGATGGGATTTGTGATCTGCAAATCCAAAAAGTGTGACCGTGCCTTTACGTTTAACCTGCACGGATACATTGTAACACAAAGGACAGGAGGGAAATTTGTACTGTTGCTGTATTTAGTTCATACACAACTGAAGCAGACCCTCAGCTGTGACCATGTATGACACCTGCTCCCTGATTTTATGCACCAACCTAGCCATGGGCTGCCCCCTACTGTGTCCATGTGACTGCACGTTCTTAGCCCAGTACACACCTGCACAGTCACCATGATCCCAAAAATGGGTGTGGCTTAGTGGAGAGGGTGTGTCTTGATGAACTTCCCTAATGCAATTGGTCCAGGTGCGGATGATTGGAGTTCTATGCCATCATTACCTGAAAAAGTGGTTGTTGCCCCAGAGGATTCGGTCCCCGTGCTGCAGCTGGGTGGGCTGGCTGACCACTGAGCCATTTACTAATGTCCTGCAAAATACAAACAGAAAAAGTCAGCAATGTCAGGGCTCAGCTTTGCCTCAATATTGCCCCCTGGTGTTACAGCATCATACAACTCCCTGCACCTGGTAGGATATAATGATATAACAATGCCTGGCACATATTGGGCCCGTATCAGGCTCAATAAGGTAATGCTCAGCAGTGGTATCAATGTGCGTGTCAATCAACCCCCTTACTGCAAAGATCAGACGTGAGAGGGGAGCACATACAATAAGGGGTGTCAGAGCGGTCTCTTCATTATAGGGTGCACTCGCTGCTGAACACTAATTTACAACTGAGATATACACTCACCGGCCACTTTATTAGGTACACCATGCTAGTAACGGGTTGGACCCCCTTTTGCCTTCAGAACTGCCTCAATTCTTCGTGGCATAGATACAACAAGGTGCTGGAAGCATTCCTCAGAGATTTTGGTCCATATTGACATGATGGCATCACACAGTTGCCGCAGATTTGTCGGCTGCACATCCATGATGCGAATCTCCCGTTCCACCACATCCCAAAGATGCTCCTCTATTGGATTGAGATCTGGTGACTGTGGAGGCCATTGGAGTACAGTGAACTCATTGTCATGTTCAAGAAACCAGTCTGAGATGATTCCAGCTTTATGACATGGCATTGCATTATCCTGCTGAAAGTAGCCATCAGATGTTGGGGACATTGTGGTCATAAAGGGATGGACATGGTCAGCAACAATACTCAGGTAGGCTTTGGCGTTGCAACGATGCTCAATTGGTACCAAGGGGCCCAAAGAGTGCCAAGAAAATATTCCCCACACCATGACACCACCACCACCAGCCTGAACCGTTACCGATACAAGGCAGGATGGATCCATGCTTTCATGTTGTTGACGCCAAATTCTGACCCTACCATCCGAATGTCGCAGCAGAAATTGAGACTCATCAGACCAGGCAACGTTTTTCCAATCTTCAATTGTCCAATTTCGATGAGCTTGTGCAAATTGTAGCCTCAGTTTCCTGTTCTTAGCTGAAAGGAGTGGCACCCGGTGTGGTCTTCTGCTGCTGTAGCCCATCTGTAGCCTCAAAGTTGGACGTACTGTGCGGCGTTCAGAGATGCTCTTCTGGCTACCTTGGTTGTAACGGGTGGCTATTTGAGTCACTGTTGCCTTTCTATCAGCTCGAACCAGTCTGGCCATTCTCCTCTGACCTCTGGCATCAACAACGCATTTCCGCCCACAGAACTGCCGCTCACTGGATGTTTTTTCTTTTTCGGACCATTCTCTGTAAACCCTAGAGATGGTTGTGCATGAAAATCCCAGTAGATCAGCAGTTTCTGAAATACTCAGACCAGCCCTTCTGGCACCAACAACCATGCCACGTTCAAAGGCACTCAAATCACCTTTCTTCCCCATACTGATGCTCGGTTTGAACTGCAGGAGATTGTCTTGACCATGTCTACATGCCTAAATGCACTGAGTTGCCGCCATGTGATTGGCTGATTAGAAATTAAGTGTTAACGAGCAGTTGGACAGGTGTACCTAATAAAGTGGCCGGTGTGTGTATATATCGGCTGGTTGTTACTGTAAACAGTCAGCAAGTTTGTTATCCGACATCATCCAGCCTATAAGCTGGAGCTCCTATAACAGACCACAGAATAGCACTATACATTAAGAAAACTATATACAGAATCCAAATAATACCGCCATAGAGAGTCCACATAATCATGCCAAATGACTCTCACACACTACGGCCCTATCAATATGACATAATATGGCCTATTAAATAATACTGCCTGATCTCACATAACACTGCCCAATCCATCTGACAGAATACTGGCCTATCCGTCTAATATAATACCGCCACCTCTGACATAATACTGCCCTATCAAATAAGGTCAAATAATAATGTCTTATCTCCGATAGTACTGCCATATCAAATAAGGCCTGATCTCACATAATACTGCCCCATCAATCTGAGATAATACTGGCCTATCCATCTTATATAATACCGCCACCTCTGACAGAATACTGCCCTATCAAATAAGGTCAAATAATAATGCCTCATCTCACACAATACTGTCTGATCAATCAGACAGAACACTAGCCTACTCATCTCAAATAATACCGCCACACATGACATAATACGACCCTATCAAAAAATGCCAAATCATACTGCCCTATTCATCTCAAATAATACAGTACTGCCCTATCCATTTCACAAAATATCCATCTCAAACAATAATACCTTCAAAAGTCCGCATAATCTCGCCAAATGACACATACTACTGTCCTATCCATCTGACATAATACGGCGCTATCAAATAAAGTAAAATAATTCTGCTTTATCTCACATAATACCGCCCTATCAAATAACATCAAATAATATCAATGCCAAATCCTGCCTTATCCCTCTTACAGAGCGCAGCCCTATCCAGATCACAGAATACCGCCACATCACTCTCATAGACTACCGCCATACAATGCATAATAATACTGTCTGGTTTTAGCTTGCTTATGAAGTTCCCATTCCAAGTACGTAGGGGCACCAGAGCCATTGACAAGTTTTCTATCCTTACAAAAAAAAACTAAAACCCTTGGCCCAGGCCGTATTGTCATGTCCTATGGATAGTTTGGAGAAACAGAAGGAAGGTTGAGAGGATAGAGACATGAGAACACATAATGGCGATTTTAAGATGATCCTGTAATAGACATTGATGGTGGATTTAGTGCTGATCCGTGTCTATGGAGGCCGCGGCTTCCTTATCAGATACACAATCCTGAATCCAGGATCTCTCTAGAGCTGCCCCTGTCCTCTGGAGTGCGCTACTAAGGCATTAAGGCCCGGACTACACAGGAGCTTTGGCTACAACTCCCATCATGTGACCAATGATTGGTGCGTCACCCTGCACAGATCTAAGTGACTGGGGTTATAGTGTGACCTGGGGGAGGGGGCGACCACAACTTTTAACTCAAGCACTGCTTTGTAACTTAGGTTATGTTCACGAGTCAGAAACGGAACCCAAATTTTTTGGCTTAACCAAATTCCACAACTACCAATTGCAGTTTTCCATCTCTCATTGACGTCAATGGGAGTTATCAAGCGAAATTGAAGATCAAGAGTGACGCTTAATTTTTCCACTAGCAGAAAATAAAAAGAAATCAACATCTGCCTCCCATTGAAAAACAAAGGCTGGTTTTAGGCGGAATGTGGCGCTAATTTTGAGGTAGAATACGCCTCAAATTCAGTGCCAAATTCTGCCAGTGTTAAGTCGCAGTTGCAGCCCCCTCAGGGTCGCAATGTAACTCCATTTTCTTACATTATTTATGGCGTCACATGGTGACCTTATGTCGCAGGATGGGATTTACGGCCAGTGGTTGAATAGCCATAGACTAAAGGAGTTGGTCACCCATCTTCCGTTTCATCCCCTACCTTCCCACCTTCCCTCTCGCCCCCTACCTTCCCTCTCCCCCTCTGCTTTCCTTCTCGTCCCCTACCTTCTCTCTCACCCTCTAACTTTCATCATGTCCCCAACCTTCCCTCTCGTCCCCTACCTTCCATCTCGTCGCCTGCCTTCCCTCTCACCCCCTGCCTTCCCTCTCGTCCCCTACCTTCCATCATGTCCCCTACCTTCCATCTCGCCCCCTGCCTTCCCTCTCGTCCCCTACCTTCCATCTAGTCTCCTACCTTCCCTCTCGCCCCCTACCTTCCATCTCGCCCCCTGCCTTCCATCTCGCCCCCTGCCTTCCATCTCGCCCCCTGCCTTCCATCTCGCCCCCTGCCTTCCATCTCGCCTCCTGCCTTCCATCACGTCACCTACCTTCCATCTTGCCCCCGCCTTCCCTCTCGCCCCCTACCTTCCATCTTGTCGTCTACCGTCCCTCTCGCCCCCTGCCTTCCCTCTCGTCCCCTACCTTCCCTCTCGCCCCCTGCCTTCCCTCTCGCCCCCTGCCTTCCCTCTCGCCCCCTGCCTTCCCTCTCGCCCCCTGCCTTCCCTCTCGCCCCCTACCTTCCATCTTGTCGTCTACTGTCCCTCTCGCCCCGCCTTCCCTCTCGTCCCATACCTTCCATCACGTCCCCTACCTTCCATCACATCCCCTACCTTCCATCTCGTCGCCTACCTTCCCTCTTGTCCCCTACCTTCCTTCTCGCCCCCTACCTTCCCTCTCTTCACCTACCTTCCCTCTCGTCCCCTGTCTTCCATCATGTCCCCTACCTTCCCTCTTGCCCCCTACCTTCCCTCTCGTCATTTATGTTCCATCTCGTGCCCTATCTTCCGTCTCGTCCGTACCTTCCCTCTTGTCCCCTACCTCACCTCTCACCCTCTACCTTCCCTCTCGTCCATACCATCCCTCACGTCACCTATCTTCCGTCTCGTCCCCTACCTCTATTTGTACGCCTTCACCAACCTACTAATCAAGTTTTTTTTTTTTTTTTTTGGGGGGGGGATTTCCACTTGGATTTGCTGGCAAGCACATAAAAGCTTTGAGAGTCACCAGAAGCAACGAGGATGTTTCAGCCAGGGTATGCGGCACCCTATGGTGCGAGTGTACTAGCTGTGGCTGCACATCCTCTACCTACTGCACCTTGTGCCCCCGCCCTGTCTCATCTTCCCTATATTATTCCCTCGCACCCTTAGAAGTCTGGAGACTACAGGAGACGACAGAGCGGAGGCCGTGTGCGGTGGGACGTGCGCTGGCTTGTCACAACTCGGGACGGCTTCTATTATAACAGTAGCCAGGTATGTAGAGAATGTGGTTACGATGAAAGACGACATTATATACTAGGACAGACAAGACATATAACAGTCACATGGGTTATAGAGAGTCCGGACTCTGAACAGAAAAGCAAAAACCTATGTAGCGATGTACGTTATACACAGACTATATACTGTAGCACATAGTGCCCGCACACCTATAGTCACCTGATACACCTGAGCCCTGCCGCAGCCTTACCTGCCGCCTGTAGCATCTACTGCTCCACCTGTATACAGCGCCGGAGTCTTTCTGACAACAACCTGCAGAGTGCTGCCAGGTAATGAGGGTGCACAGATTAATACGTCTCATCTCCTATGTGTCACCTGGATGCAAGATTCCCACGAGAGGCCCCCTAGTGGCCACAGAGACTTGGAATTTCAAAGTGCAATCTATAGCACCATCTTCTGGTTCAATGGTTGAAATGCAGAATCTACAAGTCTTAGCTTTCCCAGATATTTTGGTAACCTGGAGTGCTGAGTGACGACCCCTGAAAGAGCTAGAATGGGGGCTAGCACATGAAGGCGCTGTCAGTGGGGTCTATTGAGCTTAAAGGGGTATTCTGATATATAAAGGATACAATTTAAGGATCTGCACTTCTAAGAGTTCTAGCTGACCAAGGATGCTTAAAGGGGGTTTTCGGGTCATAAACATTGATGACCTATCCTTAAAATAGATCATACAGTTGTAAACCAGCAGGGACCAACACTCAGGACCCCAAAATATCAGGGGGTGGAAGCGGCTGTGGCTTTCAGGTGAGCACTGTGCCCTGATCACTGAAGTACAGCGCTGTACAATGTATAGTGGCTGTGCTTGGTACTGCAGCTCAGCCCCAGTCACTTAAATAGACCTAACCTGCTACTTTACCATGTTGCCGATGAACGAGATGTCATCGCCACAGGGAATATTAAACAGCTGATCAGCTGGGGTCCTGGTATTGGAATGGCTGGTCCACAGGCAGGACACGGATGTCATCTGTATGCACCAGTGCTTCTGCAGTCCCAATCATTCAATAGGACCTGCCCTGAGTTTTTCATCCCGGACTGTCGGCCCCGCATACACAGTCATGTGTCAACAGACGTGAATGGGTCAGTGCGCTCTATGGACAGACCGTACCCTTAAAGGGGTTGTACAACTGATTATTATGTATCTTCAGAATAGATCACCAATAAGAGAATAGCGGGGGTCCAAAATCTGGGCCCTGCGCTGATCAGCTGCTTACATAGTAGATGAGGTTGGATGAAGACATCAGTCCATCATGTCCGACCTATAACCCTACAAGACACTGTGCACTTGTACAAACACCGTGACCTCTTCACAGTATACTCAGTACACAATGGCTGTATAATAGAAGTGAATGGGATGAAACTGTAATGACGTCAAACGGCCACTAGGAAACAGTGTGTGATGTAAACAGTGAAGAGGTCACAGGGCTCGTGCTGATCGGCAGGGGTCCCCGAGCGCTGACAGGACTGGCTAGGTTTACCTGGCGTTTTTCATTGGTGTCAGTACGACTTGTCCTTCGGTGGATATATCTATGATGCAGTGTGCAGGTTGGATTCCCATCCCACATAGCTGGATGTCCTGCGAGTCGTCGGATCCTATGAGCGTGTGATCCTGCGAGAAGAATGACAACGAGGTCAAACAATCAATAGACGACATAGTCTGTCATTTACCGGCTTGCTGTCAGTGAATGGAAACTACCTGTTACATGCAGAGGCTGAAAACTACTCACAGCTGAGGGTTTGCTACCATGGCATCAGCAGATCAACTCTGTCCTCTGCCAGGTATTAGCAGTCCAAGAGGTTTTGGATACACCTGTAACAAACCCCCAGCTGTGAGAAGTACCAGGTCTGACCTGGATGATGACAATAATGCCTTCATTCACTGACAGCAAGCAGACATCTTGGCAATGGTCGGGATCTGAAACATGAAAGATGTCTAGAGATAAAGCCTTAAATCACATTAAGCAAAATTAACCCTTTAAATCAACACCCGCCATACTTACTGAGCAGATCTCACCCCCCTATGTAGGATCAGAGGACATCCAAGCCCCTTCCCCCGGCTACAGAAGTTTTGCTCGCTCCTGGGCTATGGCTGGTCTGTAGCCCAGGTCGTAATACAATCGGAGACTCCAGCCCAGGCACTTGGGAGGACTCCCGTACAGCGCTGGCCTCCTTCGGCCCGTTCCCAAGTACCTCTTCCCCTCCCCTCTCTCCCAGATAAGAGGAGGGCCGGGCCCGATCCTACTTTCCAGGAGGGTTTGATTACTAAGGAGATGGAAACAACAGACCCTCACATTCGGAGCGGTCACCCTCATCCGAGTGTCCCTGACGCAGCACATCGCCCCGGACTATCGCACAGTATCAAGACCATTTCTGCTGGGGCTGCAGTTCTTCACATGCGGGAGATGCGGCCGGGGGGGGGGGGGGATTGTATGTCACAAAGTGACTTTGAGAAAAGGTTTCATCATCACCAAGGAAAACGTCACAAAAAGATAAATAAAAACAATATAAAAGGAACAAAAACAAAAACCCTCCCTGACCGCCGCTATAGTGCAGTCCAGCAGGTGTCGGGTCTGTAAACATGGCGTCCGCTCAGGAGATGAGTGGGGTCTGCACGGTTATACATAGTGTTCTACACTATGTATTATAGATAGGTTCCTAGGAGCCCTGACAGTATTATACACTATGTTTTATAGATAGGTTCCTAGGAGCCCTGACAGTGTCACACACTATGTATTATAGATAGGTTCCTAGGAGCCCTGACAGTATTATACACTATGTTTTATAGATAGGTTCATAGGAGTCCTGACAGTATTCTACACTATGTTTTATAGATAGGTTCCTAGGAGTCCTGACAGTGCTCTACACTATGTGTTATAGATAGGTTCCTAGGAGTCCTGACAGTATTATACACTATGTTTTATAGATAGGTTCCTAGGAGCCCTGACAGTATTATACACTATGTTTTATAGATAGGTTCCTAGGAGTCCTGACAGTGCTCTACACTATGTGTTATAGATAGGTTCCTAGGAGTCCTGACAGTATTATACACTATGTTTTATAGATAGGTTCCTAGGAGCCCTGACAGTATTATACACTATGTTTTATAGATAGGTTCCTAGGAGTCCTGACAGTGTTCTACACTATGTTTTATAGATAGGTTCCTAGGAGTCCTGACAGTATTATACACTATGTTTTATAGATAGGTTCCTAGGAGTCCTGACAGTGCTCTACACTATGTTTTATAGTAACCAAACACATATCTTAAAAGGCAGAAACAAGGAATGATGGGACATACCGGGCCCACATTCCACAAATCCTCCGTCTGCCAGTGTGATGGTGTGTAAATACTCGCAGAGTGGGATTACTGACATTTCTCTATGCAGCAAATTATTTAAGGAATGAAAGCCATGTAAATAGTAAGAGATAATACACAAACTGGAAAGATGTATGGGAACAATAGATGAAAAAAGAAGAAAGAAAAATATATCCTCATCTCATGTTCTCTACTTGGGAGAAACCACCAGGGTAGCAGACACAGACACTGTGTGTGTTATCCCTGTACTGTGACATCACTGTGTGTATTATCTCTGTACTGTGACATCACTGTGTGTATTATCTCTGTACTGTGACATCACTGTGTGTATTATCCCTGTACTGTGACATCACTGTGTGTATTATCTCTGTGCTGTGACATCACTGTGTGTGTTATCCCTGTACTGTGACATCACTGTGTGTATTATCTCTGTACTGTGACATCACTGTGTGTATTATCTCTGTACTGTGACATCACTGTGTATTATCCTGTACTGTGACATCACTGTGTGTATTATCCTGTACTGTGACATCACTGTGTGTATTATCCTGTACTGTGACATCACTGTGTGTATTATCTCTGTACTGTGACATCGCTGTGTGTATTATCTCTGTACTGTGACATCGCTGTGTGTATTATCCTGTACTGTGACATCACTGTGTGTATTATCTCTGTACTGTGACATCACTGTGTGTATTATCCTGTACTGTGACATCACTGTGTGTATTATCTCTGTACTGTGACATCACTGTGTGTATTATCCTGTACTGTGACATCACTGTGTGTATTATCTCTGTACTGTGACATCACTGTGTGTATTATCCCTGTACTGTGATATCACTGTGTGTATTATCTCTGTACTGTGACATCACTGTGTGTATTATCTCTGTACTGTGACATCACTGTATGTATTATCCTGTACTGTGACATCACTGTGTGTATTATCTCTGTACTGTGACATCACTGTGTGTATTATCCTGTACTGTGACATCACTGTGTGTATTATCTCTGTACTGTGACATCACTGTGTGTATTATCCCTGTACTGTGATATCACTGTGTGTATTATCCCTGTACTGTGACATCACTGTGTGTATTATCCTGTACTGTGACATCACTGTGTGTATTATCTCTGTACTGTGACATCACTGTGTGTATTATCGTGTACTGTGACATCACTGTGTGTATTATCTCTGTACTGTGACATCACTGTGTGTATTATCCTGTACTGTGACATCACTGTGTGTATTATCCTGTACTGTGACATCACTGTGTGTATTATCTCTGTACTGTGACATCACTGTGTGTATTATCCCTGTACTGTGATATCACTGTGTGTATTATCCCTGTACTGTGACATCACTGTGTGTATTATCCTGTACTGTGACATCACTGTGTGTATTATCCTGTACTGTGACATCACTGTGTGTATTATCCCTGTACTGTGATATCACTGTGTGTATTATCCCTGTACTGTGACATCACTGTGTGTATTATCCCTGTACTGTGACATCACTGTGTGTATTATCTCTGTACTGTGACATCACTGTGTGTATTATCTCTGTACTGTGATATCACTGTGTGTATTATTCCTGTACTGTGACATCGCTGTGTGTATTATCTCTGTACTGTGACATCGCTGTGTGTATTATCTCTGTACTGTGACATCGCTGTGCCTATCATCTCTGGGGTAATACACACAGTATTCTCTGTTAGAAGTTTCCACCACTGAAGCTGTTAATAATTGAAGACAAAAAAAGTCAGGATTTTCGTCCAACAAAATGACAGACACTGGAACAGACTCCATTATGGACAATGAGATCTTCTGGGCTGTGTTGGCATGTGTTGCTTCAGTTGTTGCGCTCTTATAACAGAGTAGAATAATAATATGAAAGAAGCCGGAGCAGCAATCTGCAGCAGTCTCTTCCCTTACCTCAGCCCTCTTGGCAGTACACACAATACTGAGCAGAGGGGCGTCAATGAACACAGACTGATCGGAATATAATACCTGAAATGTGCGATCTGCACAGATAAGACCGGGCAGGTGAAAGAGACAGATCTGGTACAAGGGCATTATATGGGTCAAGGAGAACAATGAACAAACCATCAAACCCAACCCCTCGGACTAGTATCCATGTCTCACCTTAAGATAATACACCAGCAGCTCATTCAGGGCGGGGTCTGCATTTAAGTTAACTAAGAAACATTTATTATCTCCGACTTTAATCCCTGAGGATTGCAGTGAAATGCCGAGACTTTCCAGCTGCTTCTGCCGCTCCTGTAATGGAAGGAAAGAAACATAATGATATGTAAACACACATAGAGGAGGGGGGGAGAAAGACAACAAGGCAGGGCGGAAAATGACCTCATCCTCTGCCGTGCCACCAGGACACACAGGCAACCAGGCTGTTATAGAGGCCGTACCCTAGTATAGGGGTCATCACAGAGTCGGTGGGGTCTTATACGGTGGTTAGTACCCATCAAATGTGATCCAAGGAAGGACAATTGGTCAACCAGTGTCAGCACCAGGGGTGTCACAACCTCACTGAGGCATGTGGGGATGAAGGCTAGCCCACCTGTGCCAATCCCATAGAAGAGCTACTGTAATACAGGGAGGTGGCAGTGCACATAGGACCTCACATCTTGTCATAAATGGGGGGGGGGGGAAGGGCACACATGACCCTATGCTTAGCCCTGCTCACCATTGAAGGATCTGTGGGATTTGCTAGAAAGAAATATTCGGATCCATGGAGGCCACCAATCCTAGAGCTCCTCTACAAGAGGCCGAGCCTCGCTGGATCGGATAGAATTTTTTGGTAAAAACTATACACTATTAGACAGGTGGTGCGTACACCATGACAGCAGATGGCGCTGTGCAGTCACCGGCCTGGTAAATAGTATAGTAGACAGGCGGTGCGGTCACCAGGGCTGTGGAGTCGGAGTCATGGCCTGTTATAAAAGGAGTCAAGATGGCATGTGCAAGAACAGAGTAGTCAGGGTCTATTGACTGGTAGCCAATCAGAACCTCATAATAACCTATGTGAGCCATCCTAAAATGTAACTGGTCGCCTTTGTGGATCGGCATCACTGATGGTCTAATTTCCCGTAACCCATTTCATTTGCCTCCATGGCTTCATCTAACCTGTGCGACTTCCTCCGTCTTCCGCAGCTTCTCCTCCCAGGTGACAGTCATTTCTTGGATGAGCTTCTCAGACTCTTGTAACCGTTCCTTCAGCTCCGGAGCCTTCATGGACTGAAAAATTAGAGAAAGACGTGAATGATACAGACGGAGGACACATGATATATGTGAGATATAGGGACCGTTGTATGTAAGGAGTGGTAGGGTGAGGGACATAATACCTAATAATACATAATACCGCCGATGGCAGACAGGGTGCTGAACTCAGCGCAGTGTCATCTTTGCCAGTCTGTGCCCTACGCTGTCAGAGAGATGGGTCTCAGTGCTGGGGGTTAAGCAAAGCACCATGATGGTACACTTCTATAGGCCTGCGTTCCTCACTGCCGGCATTGACACTGAGCTGTAAGGCCCGTACACCAGCAAAGAGGACAGCACACTATCAGTATATTAACTCTTTAAAGGGATTCTACCATTAAACTACTTTTTTTTCTAATGAACACGTCGGAATAGCCTTAAGAAAGGCTATTCGTCTCCTACCTTTAGCCACCGGCCGGCTTCTGTATTGAACTGCAAGAGCAGCTACCCAAAAATGGCTGCCGGCCGGCGGCCATTTTGGGGTGGCCTCTCTATGCTCCTCTATAGAACTGCAAGAGAAGCCAGAAGAGGCGGAGTCACTGCAGAAAAAGGAGACGGCGCAGGAAAGAGCTCTGGGCAGCAATGGGGACGCGCTCATCGGCCTTTCAGTGCTGGGGCCCGCCCTCATTGCTGCGGAGAGCTCATTTGCATACCGGTTAAAACCGGTATTTCTACGGAATGGCGCGGCGAAGACCACGTCTAAAGGTAGGAGACGAATAGCCTTTCTTAAGGCTATTCTGACGTATTCATTAGAAAAAAAAGGTAGTTTAATGGTAGAATCCCTTTAAGCAGACTTTTCGTTCTGGTTTCTGTGTCGTAGTTTCTATTTTTAACGGAAACCACAAGACAGATGTGAACAGAACTGAAAGGGGTTATCTGGTTTCTAACATTGATGGTGACCCCTGGGACCCGCGCAGATTGTTTACATACTGCGAGCCGCGCTGTTCACTCGCCATACAAACTGTAGGTATTACAATCTCATAGATTGTAAGCTCTTGTGAGCAGGGCCCAGTGTGTGAAACGACTTTCTTTGTAATGTATCTTTCCGTCTGTATTTGAACCCTACAAATTGTACAGTGCTGCGGAATATTTTGGCGCTATATAAATAAAATGTATTATTATTATTATTATTATTAGGTATTGCAGCGCTGCCTCACTGTATTATTGATGGTCTATCTATATTGAAACCCTAAAACCCCTTTAAAGGGTATGTGCAGGACTTCAAAAACATGGCTGCTTTGTCCTTCTCAGAAAAGGACATCAATGTCTATTGGTCATATGGCCATGCGACAGCTCAGCCCCATTCATTTTAATGGGACGGAGATGTGGCATTGCCACGTGACCAATGGACAGGATGTAACTTTCTAAGAAGAAGAAAGCAGCCATGTTTTTGAATCCTACACTGGATGTAGACAACTTACAGACTAGGACTCTGCGCCAATCTGTCAAGTGAGATCCAATGGACCCATGTAAGTTGGGCTTAAAAGGGTTTTCCGATTTTAGTATCAGATGCTGTCCATGGGAGTCGGAGTGCTGAATCGCCACAACTCCATAGAGTGAAGAAGGTCTCAGTGCTACCTAAGGGTGGTATTAGACTATGGTTTTTCTGAACAAGCGCTGATCGTCTACAAAGTGACCCGATCGGCGATCGTTCTGCACCAAAGCACATGCAGGAGAAAAATCGCTAAAGCCATCATTATACGGTGGTGATGTATTGATGCTGAACATGCCGAAAGTAACCAATCACCTGATGAATGAGCAAACACTCATTCACCAGGCGATTGATGGCGCTATTAGGATGACTTTAGGGCAGGCGCTTGTACGACTGTTTGTTCCCAATAACTCCCTGTTAAGTTGTTCTACCTGACTGGGCCCTTAAAGGGAAACATTCGCCACCTCCAACTCTTTCATCCTCCAATAGGCACTGCTCCACTGATCCCGGCCCAGTTGGATTTTTTTCTTTAGCCCCCACCATTCCTGAGCAATGAGTCCTGTTAGTTTCAGCACCCAGGCTTTCTACTTTCAGGTGGGCGGTTCTAGTCTGGGACCGCCCACCTCACAGTACTAATTAGTATATCGGGTGATGATACAAACAGAAGTCATTGCTCGGGAATGGTGGGGGCTAGAGAAAAAATTCCAACTGCACTGGAATCAGTAGAGCGGCGCTTATTAAAGGATGCAAGGAGCTGGTGGTGGTGAAAGGTCTCCTTTAAGACTCTGCACATGTCACCTGAAGCCACAACACTCAGACGATTCCAATGCAAGTAGAAGAACAGCACCTGAGTCCTATATACCCTGCAATGGGGTCTGCTGGAACACAGCTTTTTCGTAGCATTTGGCTGCACCTTAATGGAGTAATGTTGTGGTGCCGTGCACATCGGCGGGCCCAGAGCTAAAATCCTCTATGATCATAGATCACTGCACATTGTCTGCCGGCAGACACAACCGCACACGCAATTACACAACATAACCAGAGGGACAATTTCTGACACATGGTTCCAGTATTTCCTCGTCATAAGTAATGTGGAAAATTCAGTTCATTCATTACTTAGAGCTATCTGTTTCTGGGAAAGCTGCGTGACTGATCTGTTGAGAGTAATAAGACATTTATTATACACACACACACACACACACACACACACACACACACACACACACAGTATATTTACATACATACACACACACACACACACCCACCCCAGATTAAGTTGTTTGGACATCCCCTTTAACCATACGAAGTTTAATGCTCCTGCTGACCACTAGAGGGCGCTGTAGCCTCACATTGTACGTAAATAAATATGTAAAAAAAAAAAAAAAGGTGGAAACTAAAAAAAAGACAAAAAACGGGACTTTCTCCTCTATTTGTCATATCCAATAACTTACACGACGTAAAATCCCCCAATTTTTGCTAACTAATCACTAAATAAAGTTATACAAGGACAAAGGACAAATCTGGCAGATGTGGGGCTCACCTCCGCCTGCGTCAGCTGGTCCCTCAACTTCTCCACCTCCTCGCGCAGCTCCCGGATGATGCGGGCATTGGGGTCCTCATTCACCACTGCGTGATTGACTATGTTCTTGGCCCGGTCTGCGTACCGTAGTGTAGAAAGGGTCTCGTCGTAGTTATCGGCTGCAGGGCTGACGGTCGCGACCATGGCGGTCTTGCTGTTGCCGCCCAGACTGTCCTGAATTTAGAAATGAAACCAGGTGAAGACATAAGATACAACCAGAAGACACCTGGTAAAGGCGAGATCTCTGGCGTGAAGGGACACGTACCTTCAGCAGCCATGTTAATACAGAGTCCCGATACGGAACAAATTTATTTTTATTCTTGCCGGCCCCTTGATCTGCCAGTGCCGAGATGACCAACCCAAGAGTTGTGAGGGATCTAAAGGAGAGAACAAGCAGAGTTAGATACGTAGTGAGCTTTCAATCATTTACTAATCCAGGGCTTAGATACAGCGTTGCTCACTCTTATGTATATTGCATTTATCTTCCTATTTCAGGCCATTATTACTAGCGTTCCTCTACTTCCTGACCCCCTGCACAGCTCCATGACCCTATAAAAGTGTTTATGCTTAATTCTATGACTTGTGAATAGAATGCTAACATTACAGTAAAGACTGACACACAGGAAAGGCTGCAGCAAAGTAGGAAGGAATCTTTACATATGTAGTATACACTATAGGTATTAAGGCCGTGTCCTATTCTATAACCCATTAACCCTAAAGATCACCCCCTCCTCTCACCCCTGTGCTGAAACATGAAAGGGGCTGTCTCGCTCAAAATAACAGTTTCCATACAGTTGACCTCTCCACTGGCATCGCTCAGGTATGTCCATTTTCATGGACCCCATAAACCCTTCTGTACACAGCGGTTATGCAGAATCAATATCATTATGGAGAATTTTATACATCACTCCCCGTGTAAGTGTCAGTCTCTGCAAGAACCAGGAGGAATCTGGATGAGCAGCCCTATCCCTTTCTACTGCATAGAGAAATAGTGTTGCACACTGCATTATGGGTAGATAAAGACGTTAGGATATAATGAATACAACCAGGGATTATCAGCAGTAAGTGGCGCAGCATCTGTGGCTGATCCGCTGGAAGAGCTCTTCAGCACATGTGCTATGGCGTGGGGCCTCGGCATTGTGTGTCTACACGCTACACGGGAGATTAAATGTGTATGGAGCGCGCTGATCACACGGCTAGCCCTGAATAGACGCAGCTTGTAGAGGACACTTCAGATAATTGCCCCCGGCCCCCACACGCAGACGCCACTCACTTGTTAATGTTGCTCCCTTCCTTCAGGCGCTCGCCGGCTGCTCCGGTCTTTGTGGCTCTCTCGCTCCCGGCTAAATCCACCAGGCTCAGCTTACTCACTTTCTCACCTGAGGTCTGCAAAAAGAAAACATACAAAGGATGACGTTAAATCACCAGATACGCCGCGCCGTCAAGTTTAAGGGGTTTCCGAAATTTATATATTGATGACCTATATTTTAATGGGTTATAAATAAACATGGGACTGGCGGTGAACCAACCACAAAATGTTAATGGGGTTTTTTAGGGACCTAGGATAGGTCATCAATACGTAATCATGGCGGTCCGACACCCAGGACTCTTAGGGCTCGTCCACACGTGAACAAAGGGGCGGCTTTTGACAGCGGATTCCGCTTCAAAATCCGCCCCTTTACAATGGTGGTCTATGCAGACCGCGGGGCTTCTTTTTTCCGCTAGCGGCGGGCTGCTGCTAGCGGAGAAAAGAAGCGACATATCCGTTCTTCAGGCAGAAGCCGCGGCGCGCTGGGCCGCGGCTTCCACCTAGCGGCAGCACCCTCCTGTATCGGCTCTTTCATTTGAGCCGACATAGGAGAGGAAAGCCGCGACCGCGATGGGGGGCTGCACATGTGAACTGACCCTTACAGATCAGCTGGTTGAATGGCCGCAGATTCGTTGCTAAATATCAGGCACAGCGCCACACATTGCCTAGGGGCTGTGCATGGAATTGAAGCTCAGGCCCATTCACTTGAATGGGACTGAACTATAGTTGTACCATGTGACCGGAAAAAGCTACTCAAAATCTAAAAATCACTTAAGTGTGAAAAACCTGGTAAATTTGCTGGAAAAAAACACAGCGCAGCGCTCTTATTTTAGGGTTAAATGGCGAAACCATAATAGACCCCAACACATTCCATTATTAGCCATTATGGTCCGTCAGACGAGGATTATGTCAGTCACGTGATAGATCCAGTTTTCCATCTTTTTTGGTTTTCTGCTCCTATGATGGAACAGAAAACAGAAAATGACAACGTAGGTGTGGAAAGTGTCATGGAGGTTTGCCACTGGAAACCACAGCGCCGCCGCATTGCTGCCAACAGCTAGTCTCAGTTGTCGATGGGTCATCTCTAAAAGTGAACCTCTAACCTAACAAATTGCTTGGGCCCGTGGCTACAAATAGTCAACAAACCAGTCGTGACTCAAACTAAAGGGTTAAATGCACTCATCCCTATTTCTACATATTGTCTATGATGTCACAGGAGGCGACACCACTAGCGCAATGGGACTGGATTCGGAAATTTTATTTCCCGTTCCGGGACTACTACTATGGTTTCTTTATGCCCCTCTGTTTCCTAGGCCTCGTTACCATAGCATCCTATCACAGCTCTGTTTACATGTCTTACCCTGCGAAGCTGCAGTGATTGCTTGCTATGGGCGACAATACACTGTCGATGGATGACCAGAAGATTTACTGCGTACAAACCACCTGAGCAGGGCGGCCAATTGTGCCAACAAAATGGCTACCAAACCGGAACCAGCAAACCCAGTCCATGTGAACATGTCCAAACATTGAGTGATGGTGGCGGGTAGCCGAATAAAGCTCTAGGTTAGGTGTTAGGAACTGTTAGTGCTCCAGCTGTTGTGAAACTACAACTCCCAGCATGCTCCACTCACTCCTATGGGAGTTCTAAGAACAGAGGAGCAAGTATGCATGCTGGGAGTTGTAGTTTCACAACAGCTGGAGCGCTGAATCCCGATCTAGGTCGTTTTGCCTTCAGTTTACATAGTAACACCCGGGATGATCCATGTACCAAAATAAGACGCCAAAATGGAGTCTGTTGCAATGTGTGTCAAAAACCGCCAGAGGACATAGCACTATCTGACAGTTTTAGTTTAGAAGAAAGGACACCCAATGGAACCCATTATGTCGCGCCCCAGGTTTGGGTGGGTACAGTATGTAGTGTTATTCGGTCGTGGGGGAGGGGGTGTCACGGCAGGGGTATTTGTGGAGGGGGGGGGTTTGCTCAGGGGTGGTGGTTGCAAAGGGGTGTCTGTCAGGTGGGGGCCACGGGAGGAGGGGCTGGGGAGGGACAGCCAGGGGGCCACGGGACAGAGAATGGAGCTGGTACACGGTGGGAAAAGGCGCAGGGAGGGGGGGTTCCGCAAAGGGTGCCCGGGGGGAAGGAGGCGTGACCGTGAGATAGAGAGGGGGGCCGAGGACGCTGGACAGGGAAGGAGCATGATCGCGGGGGACGAAAGGGGCGGGGGAGAGCCAGGGCCAGGTGGTAGGTGGAGAGGCCGTGGGGACAGGCGAGGGGCAAACGGGGTCGGGGTGCGCAGGGGTGGACGTGAGGCCACACGGCAAATCATAACCAAACACGAATGCCTAAATATAAGCAGCCCAGCGCCAACGTGCAGATGAAGTCACAGGGAGATGCTAACAATAATAATAATATTTAAAAAAAGCAAAAAATTCAAAAAGTATAAGAAAATAAATTCTGATGTAGATGTGAGATTAAAATGGCCTGCGGTAATCTCTACTCTATCGGATCTAGAGCAAAGAACGGCAAAATTCTGGAAGCAGCCAAAGAAAACTGGCAAAAAAAGGCAAACCTTTATATAAAAAAAATTGCATTTTTTTTTTTTTTTTTTTTTTTTTAATATAAAGTGTACGAAAAATAATCCTGTTGTAGATGTGAGATTAAATTTTACATAAAGCGTAAGAAAAAATTTCGGTTGTAGACGTGAGGTTGAATTTGCCATTTTTTCCTCCCCCGCCAGCTGCGCCCAGATCTGGCTGTGACTTTGCCCCGTCAGTGAGTGGAATAACATGGCGGAGCGTTTATTTACACGGCGCGCTCCCATTGTAACCCGAGAGTCTGGCGAGTCGCTGACATTTCCAGTGTAGACACGGCACAGATTGAGCTTCTCCTGTAGATGTGATGACAGCCCCGGCTTGTAATGGATACCTGACTCATTATCGGGGGCTGTTTACAAGACCCCCGCTGCCCTTGTGACAATTCCTACGCTTTCATCTTGGCTGGTGAGCGGAGTTTCTATTTTACGTGTTAGCTTCTTAGACACCTGATGGCGGATACATAACAGGCGATCGTGCAGGACAATAATGGGCTGACCATGAGACACAGCGGCATGGTTTCTCCTAGGGTCACAATAGTCAGATCCTCACCGATTAGACATCTAGAAAATATCCCGAGATCAGTGATTGAGTGCGGACAACCCCTCTAAATAGTCCCAACACAGGAATGACCACCAATGTACCCTGTGGTGCCAAAAGAGTGAGACCAAGTACTTCCACTTGGCGTGGAAATAAGGAGAGTCTAAGACATGACTGGAGAGCGACAGTGACCTTTCATCAGAGCGACGGTCAACGGCAGCGCATGGATATGTATACTAGATTGGCGACTATCAACAGCAAGGGCTCTCATCGGCAAGGCCATGCACATGTGCACCTGAATAAGAAGAATGGGCCTATTTATAGAGGTGATGTTTGGCAAGGGTGGTCAACGGCAAGCACATGGACACGCACTCTCTGCTAAACTCCAGCCTGTATCTGGTTAAATTTTGCTGATCTGACCATGAATAAAATGTGCTCATTCTGGATTATCAGGGTGACCAGACCATCAGATACCAGACTACAAGATCTTTCCTGGATGAGACCAGGGCGCAGCTATTCTGGGATTCCCTTCAGCTCTCAGAAGGTCAGAGGTGTCGGTCAACCGCAGTAAATCCCACATCTGGGCCACTGCAGTACGGGGTTAATTAGCATCTACTCACAGGCTTGGCACAGTGGGCAGCGCCACAAGCTCACAAACGCAGATGTTAAGGAGGAATCCCGGGCACGGCACAATCTGGAGGACACATTCCATGTCCTGTGCTCATCCATCAGATGGACGACAAAGGACAGATAAGTGGTCTGCTCATCCAGCCTGCAAGGAGGGGCGAGGGTCTCTATGAAAAAGATCTTGGTCTTGGGGAGAAAAGAGCCCGGACTGGGCTGAGGGGTGATTTACAGTTCAAGGACAAAGGTCAATTGGCCAGATGGAGAGGAAGCCGATGACAGTCACAGAGAGGAGGCTTCATATAAACATCAGCTGCCGAGACCCCCAGTACAGATAGACTGAATGGGGGAAAACATGGCCACCTGCTCCGGGATACAGATACTTCTGCAGTAGGCTTTATACTTCTTACAGCGGGGGGTTTGCTACAATTGTATGCAGTCTGGACAATCTATAGATAAACTCTCTGACCTCCGGACTCCATACAGTTTACCTGCACTGACACACTGTAGCAAAATATAGGGGAAAGAGAGTTTTCTGTGTATATAATGTGTATATAATCTCAGGGACTTGAATGGAAATAAAGTTGGAAAAGGACACAATGGGTATAAATTATGTAAGTTTGTTGAATGGTGCCAGCGAAACCACTTCAGCATTAATGCTGGGAAGACCAAGGAGATGGTGGTGGACTTTGGTAAACGGAGAAGTGCTCCGACCCCAGTGGAGATCCAAGGGACATGTATTGAGATAGTCAGGACCTATAAGTACCTGGGCGTGCTCCTCAATAATAAACTAGACTGGGCTGATCACCTGGAGGCGCTGCACAGAAAGGGCCACAGCAGACTCTACCTGCTCAGGAGGCTGAGGGCCTTCGGAGTCCAGGGGACACTTCTTAGGGTCTTCTTCAACTCTGTGGTTGCTTCAGCCATCTTTTTCGGTGTGGCCTGCTGGGGGAGCAGTATATCAACCAGGGACAGAAATAGACTTGACAGGCTGCTCAGGAGGGCCAGCTCTGTCCTGGGGAGCCCCCTGGACCCAGTACAGGTGGTGGGTGACAGAAGGATACTGTCTGTGGTGACCTCCATGCGGGAGAACAACTCCCACCCCATGTATGGGACCTTGATGGGACTTGGCAGCACTGTAAGTGATCGTTTGCTTCACCCCAAGTGTGAGAAGGAGCTATCGCAGGTCCTTCCTTCCAACCGCGACCAGGCTGTATAATCTACATCAGACCAAGCGAAGATCACTCCGCACAGAGAACTAATGATTATGACTATGAAGTCTTCCTTCTTTCTTCTGTTCCTTAGCTGCTATGGACTCCTAGTAAATCTTCTCTTCTCAGCACGTGTGCCTACGTCTGTATTATATTACTGTGTATTATCCTGTATCTGTATTACTATGCTGCTGTAACATACTGAAATTTCCCCACTGTGGGACTATTAAAGGATTATCTTATCTTATAAGCCCCCATATGTATGAAATATAATACATACTGACTCAGCCACCTCCGCACCCCCGCACATATATACAGCTCTGGGTCGTCATTGCAGCAGCAGGAAACCACCGCAGTGGTAACTAAATATATCTGCATGATAAATTCTGCAAGTACCAGGTAACAAAAACCACAACAAGAACAAAAAAAAAATGCCTCCTCCCCCTCCCACCAAAGGGGCTTCCATTACTGTTCTGTGCAGCGGAGGAACCTGCCATGTGCACTGTGTCCCTGAAATACTCCGTGCTGCTGTGGATCATAGTCATTCATCTTACACATTGATAAGGCTACTTTGTTATAACTGTATTTTATACCATGGCTGACATCAGCTAGAACTATGTCAGGAGTGTGGGGTGGGAAAGGCCTGCTTACCCCAGATTGTACATCGCTTATGGTGTGTGTGAGGATGATATTGAACACCGCATGTGACCGGCTGCTCTCCTCATTCATGTTGGTTGCCGCTACCGTTCGGGATTTGTTTCCTTCTGACATTAGGGACTCGATATCCTGGAAGAAAACAAAATCATTTTGGCAAACTTTAGGCAATCAGTAGTCAAAATCCACAGGACTGTTCTCCACTTTCCTCACCATATTTCTGGCATCGGTCTCAGCAAGCAACATGGCTACCTAATGGATTATCTACTTGCCACATGAGGTCATCGGCTCTCCAGCCCAATTGCGCTGTCCACAGCAGTGACTTCTTACCTTATAACTGGTGACAGCCAGCTTAGAGAGTCCGTCCACATAGGGGCCGAGAACCTTGTGCTCCCGAACTTTGAGCGACTGTCTGCTTCTGTGGTGGGAGAAATAATAAATGACACTAGTGAAGCCGAGTAGGTAACAGTGACTGGTGGCTACACTGTATATACCATACTGTAACAGTGACTGGTGGCTACACTGTATATACCATACTGTGACAGTGACTGGTGGCTACACTATATATACCATACTGTAACAGTACCTGGTGGCTACATTGTATATACCATACTGTAACAGTGACTGGTGGCTACATTGTATACACCATACTGAATATCATACCATACTGTGACCAAAGACAACATAAGGCTAGAAGTCATCATCTGCTTTATTGATTTTTTTATTTTATTTTTATCATCAAATAGTGCATCATCAACTGTACCACCTCACACCACCGGTGAGGGTCTGGCTGAAGATATTTGACGCAGTCATCTCCTCGATCCTCCTCTACGGCAGCGAGGTTTGGGGCCCAGGCACCTACCCAGACCATCCAAAATGGGACTCCAGTCCAACAGAGACCTTCCACCTGGAGTTCCGCAAATACCTGCTCCATGTCCATCGCAACACCTCCAACATGGCCTGCAGGGCAGAGCTAGGCAGACTCCCCCTATGGCTCACTATACAGAAGAGGGCGCTAGCTTTCCAGGCACACATCCAGGGGAGCGACTCCTACCACCACCAAGCATGGCTAAGCCACATAACTCAAAAAATACTAGACAACCCCCAACCAAACAACAGCCAACCACCAAAGCAAAAACACCAACAGATGATAACCAAGGCCGAAATAAAGGCGACCACAGAGGCAAACAGAGAGCGGTACATTGAAGAATGGAGAAACGAAATAAATAACTCCAAGAAACTCACCGTGTACCAATCCCTACAAAGGGACTACACCATGGCCACCTACCTGGAGAGAATACACCACCCCAAACACAGACAGACCCTGAGCCGGTACAGACTGAGCGCCCACAACCTAGAGATAGAGACGGGGCGATACAGGCAGACGTACAAGCCACGGGAGAACAGACTGTGCCAGCACTGTGACCAGGGGGCCCTAGAAGACCAGACCCACTTCCTGCTACACTGCACCAAATACTCAGCTGTGAGGGCCGTCTACTACCAAAGACTCTCTGCCCACATCCCAGACTTCATATCTGCAGACGAGAAGAGGAAACTCTACATCCTACTGGGAGAAGAAGAGGCCACTGTGGAGATCGCTGCCCAATACGTGTCCAGCTGTCACCAAACAAGAGGAAGATGAGACTCCACGGACTGTTATACCCCAAACCACCTGCCCCCCCCCCCCCTCCCCATATAGCGGTCATCAACGAGGAGGAAGATGAGACTCCACGGACTGTTATACCCCAAACCAACCGCCCCGCCCCACCTCACCTCCCCATATAGCGGTCACCAACGAAGAGGAAGATGAGACTCCACGGACTATCAACCCCCCTCCCCCCCCCCATTGACTATTAAACCCAAAACCCACCACCCAAAAGACCACCAAGCCCCTAACCACTAAGGCAACACCAAATATCTTATTCTTTGGTAATGCTAATAGCTCATTTGTATCTTGTGTGGCTATAGTGACAATGAAAGAAATCTGTACCCTTTAGGGTCGAGAAGATCACGGACTTTCTCATTGTAAATTTCCATGTAAGAAACTTCCACTTTAAAGCTTAATTCGTCAGTCTCTGCTTTTTGAGTTCTATCAAAGAGGGTGCTGCATAGTCTGGGGATCAGACCGGGCTGATCTGCTGTGCCCATCATTGTGTACGACTTCCCTGAGCCTGAAAGACAGAAGCACATGATATAGTAGTGACTGCAAGTACAGGAAACAACAGTGCGAAATCCTTAAAGGGGTTGCCCCATCACAAGGATCCTATCTATACTGCTTGTTAATGTGAATGTATTCACATATGCAAAGCCAAGCGGCGAGATGCCGCTGGCCCTGCGTGCGCACTCATAGACCAGTCTAGCCTTCACAAGGCGAATACAGACCCGGCACCTGCTCTAATAGAGAGAGGCGGATGTCGGGTCTGTATTCGCATTGTGAAGGCTAGACTGGTCTATGAGCGCGCACGCAGGGCCAGCAGCATCTCGCCGCTTGGCTTTGCATATGTGACCCCGCCCACCAATGATGCAACAAAGCCGTAAGACAGAAGATTTTATAGCAACGAAGACTGGTGAGTATGCGACGTGGGACAACCCCTTTAAGACAGCATTCCTGGTTGTTATATTCTTGTACATAGGAGCAGTATTATAGTAGTTATATTCTTGTACATAGGAGCAGTATTATAGTAGTTATATTCTTGTACATAGGAGGTAGTATTATAGTAGTTATATTCTTGTACATAGGAGTAGTATTATAGTAGTTATATTCTTGTACATAGGAGTAGTATTATAGTAGTTATATTCTTGTACATAGGAGTAGTATTATAGTAGTTATATTCTTGTACATAGGAGCAGTATTATAGTAGTTATATTCTTGTACATAGGAGTAGTATTATAGTAGTTAGATTCTTGTACATAGGAGCAGTATTATAGTAGTTAGATTCTTGTACATAGGAGGTAGTATTATAGTAGTTATATTCTTGTACATAGGGGCAGTATTATAGTAGTTATATTCTTGTACATAGAGGTAGTATTATAGTAGTTATATTCTTGTACATAGGAGGTAGTATTATCATAGTTATATTCTTGTACATAGAGGTAGTATTATAGTAGTTATACTCTTGTACATAGGAGTAGTATTATCATAGTTATATTCTTGTACATAGAGGTAGTATTATAGTAGTTATACTCTTGTACATAGGAGGTAGTATTATAGTAGTTATATTCTTGTACATAGGAGTAGTATTATAGTAGTTATATTCTTGTACATTGCAGGTAGTATTATAGTAGTTATATTCTTGTACATAGGAGCAGTATTATAGTAGTTATATTCTTGTACATAGGATCAGTATTATAGTAGTTATATTCTTGTACATAGGAGCAGTATTATAGTAGTTATATTCTTGTACATAGGAGGTAGTATTATAGTAGTTATATTCTTGTACATAGGAGTAGTATTATAGTAGTTAGATTCTTGTACATAGGGGCAGTATTATAGTAGTTAGATTCTTGTACATAGGAGCAGTATTATAGTAGTTAGATTCTTGTACATAGGAGGTAGTATTATAGTAGTTATATTCTTGTACATAGGAGCAGTATTATAGTAGTTAGATTCTTGTACATAGGATCAGTATTATAGTAGTTATATTCTTGTACATAGGAGCAGTATTATAGTAGTTATATTCTTGTACATAGGAGCGGTATTATAGTAGTTATATTCTTGTACATAGGAGCAGCTTCTTTTTCAACACCTTTGTCCTAAAGAAAAAGAAAAACCTACCAGGATATCTCACTTACCAGTCTGACCATAGGCAAAGATACAGGCATTGTACCCCTCGAAGGCATTCTGGAGAATATTCTCACCAAGGCACTGAAAAACAACATCTTGTCCTATGGACAAAAATACAAATAAATCAAGAAGCTCGGTCTTGATAAATATATACTTATACAAGTGTGTATAAACAGCCTTTATCTAGAAGAGAGAGAAAAAGGAGACTCCGCTATCCCCACTTGGTTTTGTAGCTTATAACCACTGAAGAGCATTTAGTTGCAATACCACATGCAGCTCATGAACACAAATGGTGCAGCTTCCAAAAAAATCTAAATTCTAATCTTATTTACCGAATCTCCCCCGCTATAATATACAGCAATTCTTAATTAAACAGCACGGCTGCAGGACGTTACCTGCAAACTTCTCTGTGACGGACTCGTCCATAGACCAGAAGCAGTGATCGTATGCAAAGACCTGTGGAGAGCAGAAAATGGCATCAAGAAGGTTAACACAAGTGGCACACTGTCACATTTACCAGGTGCAAGACATTAAAGACCCCTCCCGTGTCCAGTGAGTCGGGCACATCTATGGACTAGTGAACTAGCTCTGCAGGAACGAGTCATGTATTGGCAAGCTTTCCTGGCACAAACCTATTACTAGCAAACTTCACACGTGCAAAGCAGGTACTAGCAAACTCTTCAGGTACGCGCTAGGTACTGCAGGTATTGGCAAGCTCTACAGGTACAAGCCAGGAACTACCGCACTAGCCACGTACTGGAAAATCTTCAAGTATAAGATAGATACTGGCAAACGCTGTAGTAACTGGCAAGATCTGCAGTTCAAAGTAAGCCACAGGCAAACTCTGCAGGTACAGGTAGGGTACTAGCAAAATTCTGTAGGTACATAGCAAACTCTGCAAGTACTGGCATGGCATACAGAGGTGAGCCAGTCGCTGCGCAAACTCTGCAAGGATGAGCCAGGCGCTGGCGCAAACTTTGCAAGGATGAGCCAGGCGCTGGCGCAAACTCTGCAAGGATGAGCCAGGCGCTGGCGCAAACTCTGCAAGGATGAGCCAGGCGCTGGCGCAAACTCTGCAAGGATGAGCCAGGCGCTGGCGCAAACTCTGCAACGATGAGCCACACGCTGACGTAAACTCTGCAAGGATGAGCCAGGCGCTGACGCAAACTCTGCAAGGATGAGCCAGGTGCTGGTGCAAACTCTGCAAGGATGAGCCAGGTGCTGACGCTAACCCTGCAAGGATGAGCCACACATATGGGACAAACTTTGCAAGAATAAGCCATGCACTGGTATCAACTCTGCAAGGATGAGCCACACGCTGGCACAAACTCTGCAAGGATGAGCCAGGTGCTGGTGCAAACTCTGCAAGGATGAGCCAGGTGCTGGCACAAACTCTGCAAGGATGAGCCACGCGCTGGCAAACTCTGCAGTTGCAAACCATTTACTAGAAAACTATTCAGGCACATCTTCAGATATGAGCTAAGTACTGGCAAACGTTGCAGGTGCAAATATGGTACTAGTAAACTCTGCAAGTGTGAGCCAGGTACTGGCAAGGTCTGTAGGTGCCTAGCAAACTCTGCAAGTACTGGCATGCTACACAGATGTGAGCCATGTACTGACAAACTGTACAGGTACAAGAAAAACATCCTGCAATACTGCTCCAGGTACTGCTCTGTACATTGCAGGGCTTTCTGCGCAGCACGCAAGAGCTTTATACTGCCCCCTAATGGAGCAGACAAGCAGAGGGAATGTGTCATTGCTTCTCCTCCCTACACATTACTTCACTTTTCCTTTCTGTAGGAAATATTTTCATGACTTCACATCCTCTAGAAACATTGTAAATCAGCGCTAGAGGCCAGCGAGGACCCCAGGGCCAGGGAGTTTAATGTGACAGGAAGTGTTGTCTTGGGCCTGCCAGGGAGAACAATCCGGCAGCTGCCGCGCTCTGCGCACCGTCTATCACACAGTTATACTCACTTTTGGCTGGCTCCTGGGAGATTCATGGAATCCAATGGAAAAAAAAAAAAGAGGAGAAAAGAAGCAAACAGAGGAAACGGTCAGTAAATATTCCCAGGGTGATCACATAGGTATGCACTGCAATATAATATCATGTATACACAGCTGACACACATGTACAGCACGAGGTCAGACTACAACTCCCAGCATGCCCTGACAGCTACAAGTGATACACACATCCCACAGATTATATACATTTAACACAGTTTTTCAATATCTTACTTTTAGGCCTAGATATAAGAGTTTGAGGGTTTTTCAATCCTATCCTCCTATCCTATCCTACTAATATTATATATGTTAAAATTTGTTTGTTCCTCAATCACGCAAAAAACACTGAATGGATTTGGATGAATTGTGGCACATAGATAGATTGTAACCTAGATTAAAACATCGGCTACTTTTTATCCCGGTAAATGACATGGCTTCACGACTGTTATGAATTTATGTTCACATACTATATTACACTGCTCTTATCTCAGCTTCAGAGTTACAGAGTTACAAATGTATGTACACTGAGGGTTAGCTACATTTGCATATTATCTGATCTGCTACAGGCAGTGCTGACACACTGACATGGGTAAACACCTTCAATCCAAATTGGCAGTTTGACAATTTTCAACAGGCCTGGAAAAAGAAAATCTAATTTGTCGCAAACGACGAGAGCTATGAAGGAGCCAGAAGTCACAGAGTTCTCCTCGAGCGCAGCTGAGGGGGATCAACACCAATAACACGCTCATTATATGGTGTCCCAGCAAGCTGCTGAGATACCGGAACAATCACGGGCACAGCGCGAGGAACGAGTTCAGAGGCAGCCCAGCTTGACAGCTGGCGAAACGCCGAAGCAGGTGGATCATCAATGCCAACAACACGCTCATTATATGGTGTCCCAGCGAGCTGCTGAGAAGTCGGAACAATCCCGGGCACAGCACCAGAAACGAGTTCAGTGGCAGGCCAGCTTGAGAGTTGCCAAAACCATCGATGGCAGCAATTTGCTGAATATAGGCGGATCATCGACGCCAACAACCTGCAGACGAAGTCGCGGGCAGAGGCTAGTGTCTTATATTTAGGCAGACGGATAACCTTTTGAAAGGCATTGTCCGAAGCCTGAGGCTGCACTACTGAGATTCTAATGGAAACCTGTCCCCGTTTGATACAATGTTGTCACCAATCTTATAGGTATCCACATAGAATGTCCTCAAATTAGTAAGTAGGTGATGAAATCAAAGGTACGTATGAAAGGAAAGGCCTGAGGCTGCACTACTGAGGATTGTCGTTTCACAATGCATAGATTGCAGAAACTCTCAAAGTGAAAGGCCTAAAGCCTGAGGCTGCACCACTGAGACTTGCAGTTTTAGAATGCCTACATTCCACAAATTAAAATACCAAAACCCACGATATGAGCTCTTGAAATGCAAGGCCACAACCCCGAGGCTGCACTACTGAAGCTGGAATTGGAAAGAAAACTCCGACAGGGTTAAAAGGTTTCGATCTATCATTAATGTAGGCATACAGGACAGGAGACTAAAAACTAATAAAATATAACGCATCTCATCAATAAACAGGTACAACATGGATTATAAGCCGCCGTCTGGAAAAAGTGCATTTCTCAGTCTATCGTTAGGCTTGGTGGGAAGACTGAAAATTGCAAGATTTAGCAATCTACATGCGCAACACTTCCTCAGCCATCCCTCGCTCCTCGCGGCGGCAGGTGATCGGGCACTTCCATTAATTGTTCCGTAGCTACGGAGGAAATTAAACAACTCTTCCTATGGGAGACCTGGAAGTCAGATTAACCCTACGTGCCCTGCAAAGGAGTGAATGAAACGCCACAATGCAGGGCGTGATTACTTTTTGGCTGACTTAAAGGGACGCGATGCTTTTAGGTTGTATTAGTAATTAGAATAGTCCGGAAACACATTGTCCGTCGGGAGATCTGTCTTGTGGGGTGTACGTGGTATGTAAGTGGTTAATACCTATCAAATGTGGTCCCTCAGGATGAGAACCGGTGACCTGCACCATGTTCAGAGGAACATGGCAGAAACTCAACGTTGCAATCTGACTTCCAAATTCCTCAGACCCTGAACTACACCAGAATATTGCTTACAGTGCAATGCCATAAGAAATCTGCTTCCGGCCTGGAGGCGCTAGACTACATCAGAAGTCCCTGCCAACAATAGTCTAGACAGGAGGGAGGATCCCGGCCGTACCCTGCACAAGCCTGTCAGACCAGTAGGACATGAAACTGCAACTGAGGCAAATCCTACAGTGACCGTCCTGCACCGTGACTACTGAAGTAATAAAGTATGTGCCCCCTTCAGATTCTCCTCCCTATACAGGACTAATATGGGGTGTCCATGATGCCAGAGGGCAGGTGTGTAGACTTAAGCAATAGCATCCCACAGCAGGTTGCATGTACACAGCTGGAAAAAGTGTCAGTCCTAACTGGAGTCTAGCATGCTACTCATTAATCATGAAGCTTAGGATGAATAATAGATGCCTCACACATAGGGAAGTCCTATAGGACATGGAACAGGTTTGTTGGAGAGTCATAGTTGCTATTTCTGTCGCTTTAATTGGGAATCCGGGCGACACTTGATATCTGTCTTTATGCCCTCCTGCAGCTGGGAGACGTCTGGCGTTTTATATGATATCTCACAGATCCTCCAAATCCAAGAGGGGGGCAAATTTTAAAGGATTTGGAACATTAACCCGTATACTTACAGCTTATCCCAGACAATCCAGATTGTCCTGCATATGGTGCATTAAAAAATTAAATAAATGCACTGAGCGCCCCCTACAGATGTAGCAGAGAGGAGGTTGTCCAATGCGATCATTTTCCAAGGGAATTTAATGCAATTGTCGAAATTATAGATTGCAAATGACAAACTGAGCTCTGCTGCGCCTGGTCAACTCCTGCGTAAAACTGTTAGTCTACCTCAATGACCCTGCAACCAGATAACACAAAGCCAAACCCAGTACTCGTGGCCCTGCATTATTCCCAATGTTCCCCAGGATCACGGCCTCTGGATAATACCCAGCACCCCTGTCCCCGCAGCAGTACTGAGCCTGAACAAAATCTATAAACAACTCCCAGTGACCCTGCAGCTGAATAAACCAGAACTGCTGCACCTAAATAACCAAAGCACCCTTGCCGCACATGGTTATCCCCCAGTGATTCTGCTGCATGTGCACCCTTAGCGCCGCTGCCATGCCTGGCCAACCTCCAGCACCCCTGCAATACCTGGCCTACCCCTCAGAACTCCTGCTGCACCAGGAAAACCCACTAGTGTCCCAGTTGCACCTGGCCTATTCCCCAGAAACCCTACTGCACCTGGAAACCCGACCAGCACCCCACTGCACCTGGTCAACCTCCCCACCATTCCTGTCGCACTTGGCCTACCCATCAGAAATCCTGCCGCACCTGGAAAACAAACCAGCGCCCCTGCTGCACTAGCCAATGCCCCTGCTGCATCGGACCAACCACCCAGCACCAATGCTGTTCCTAGCAAACCTTGTTTCCACGAAACCACTCACCTAGTGTACATCTCCATTTTCTAATTTCGCTGCTGCACTTGACAAACCCCCGGTACCGCTGCTGCACCTGGCAAACCCCCGGTACCGCTGCTGCACCTGGCAAACCCCCGGTACCGCTGCTGCACCTGGCAAACCCCCGGTACCGCTGCTGCACCTGGCAAACCCCCGGTACCGCTGCTGCACCTGGCAAACCCGCGGTACCGCTGCTGCACCTGGCAAACCCCCGGTACCGCTGCTGCACCTGCCAAACCCCCGGTACCGCTGCTGCACCTGCCAAACCCCCGGTACCGCTGCTGCACCTGCCAAACCCCCGGTACCGCTGCGGCACCTGGCAAACCTGGCTTCCAAAGCACCAAACATACTCACTTAAACATCATCTCCATTTCTTAAATTTTATATCTTTCCTCGAATGTGGAGAAATAAGCTGTATAACCGCTATCCTCTGCCGCACACCTCATCTTGGCCGCCAGAAACACCTTCATGAGCTGCGGGATAATCCGGAAGATCATTTTACGGTAAGTCTTCGGAATTTAGGAGTCAATGTTCATCATATGTTTTTTCAATTTCAGAAGTCAAAACAGATTGAAGGCCAAAGTCCCGAGAGATTATCACAGCGAGACGTCCACATAAGCCATGGTCATTGTGCATTACCACAAGGCTAGAAGTAATCCCACAAGCTGGTGAGGGTGGCGAGACAGACGCCCCGCACCCCTGCCTAATTCTAAACCATTGTGAGGATACCCCAACTGCACAGATGTGGAATAACAAAGAGGCCAAGTATGGATGACGAGGGGCGGAGACAAGATTAATAACCAATGTGTAACCTACTGCCATACAGGAACACAAGAGCAAGAAGATGGCACAATAATGTACTGAAGACCAAACCATACTAGTACACGGGGGCAGTATTATAGTAGTTATATTCCTGTACATAGGAGCAGTATTATAGTAGTTATATTCTTGTACATAGGAGCAGTATTATAGTAGTTATATTCTTGTACATAGGAGCAGTATTATAGTAGTTATATTCTTGTACATAGGAGTAGTATTATAGTAGTTATATTCTTGTACATAGGAGCAGTATTATAGTAGTATTATTCTTGTTACATAGGAACAGTATTATAGTAGTTATATTCTTGTACATAGGAGTAGTATTATAGTAGTTATATTCTTGTACATAGGAGTAGTATTGTAGTAGTTATATTCTTGTACATAGAGGTATTATTATAGTAGTTATATTCTTGTACATAGGAGCAGTATTATAGTAGTTATATTCTTGTACATAGGAGCAGTATTATAGTAGTTATATTCTTGTACATAGGAGTAGTATTATAGTAGTTATATTCTTGTACATAGGAGTAGTATTATAGTAGTTATATTCTTGTACATAGGAGTAGTATTATAGTAGTTATATTCTTGTACATAGGAGCAGTATTATAGTAATTATATTCTTGTACATAGGTGCTGTATTATAGTAGTTATATTCTTGTACATAGGAGCAGTATTATAGTAGTTATATTCTTGTTACATAGGAGCAGTATTATAGTAATTATATTCTTGTACATAGGTGCTGTATTATAGTAGTTATATTCTTGTACATAGGAGCAGTATTATAGTAGTTATATTCTTGTTACATAGGAGCAGTATTATAGTAGTTATATTCTTGTACATAGGAGCAGTATTATAGTAGTATTATTCTTGTTACATAGGAGCAGTATTATAGTAGTTATATTCTTGTACATAGGAGTAGTATTATAGTAGTTATATTCTTGTACATAGGAGTAGTATTGTAGTAGTTATATTCTTGTACATAGGAGCAGTATTATAATAGTTATATTCTTGTACATAGGAGCAGTATTATAGTAGTTATATTCTTGTACATAGGAGTAGTATTATACTAGTTATATTCTTGTACATAGGGGGCAGTATTATAGTAGTCAAATCAAATCAAATCAAAAAATGCTTTATTGGCACGTCCGAATAGGTATTTGGCATTGCCAAAGCTAGTAAAGTGTGTGGGGGGGGGGGGAGTTGGGTTGGGTGGGTGGTGGGTATGGGGGGGGGGGTTTGGGTTATAACAGTCCATGGAGTCTCATCTTCCTCTTCGTTGGTGACTGCTATTAGGGGGGGGGGGGGGGTTGGAGGTGGGGTGGGGCAGGGCGGTTGGTTTGGGGTATAACAGTCCGTGGAGTCTCGTCTTCCTCTTCGTTGGTGACTGCTATATGGGGAGGTGGGGGCGGGGCGGGTGTTTTGGGATAAATATAACAGTCCATGGAGTCTCATCTTCCTCTGGTTTGGTGACAGCTGGACACGTATTGGGCAGCGATCTCCACAGTGGCTTCTTCTTCTCCCAGTAGGATGTAGAGTTTCCTCTTCTCGTCTGCAGATATGAAGTCTGGGATGTGGGCAGAGAGTCTTTGGTAGTAGACGGCCCTCACAGCTGAGTATTTGGTGCAGTGTAGCAGGAAGTGGGTCTCGTCTTCTAGGACCCCCTGGTCACAGTGCTGGCACAGTCTCTTCTCCCGTGGCTTGTACGTCTGTCTGTATCGCCCCGTCTCTATCTCCAGGTTGTGGGCGCTCAGTCTGTACCGGCTCAGGGTCTGTCTGTGCTTGGGGTGGCGTATTCTCTCCAGGTAGGTGGCCATGGTGTAGTCCCTTTGTAGGGATTGGTACACGGTGAGTTTCTTGGAGTTATTTATTTCATTTCTCCATTCTTCAATGTACCGCTCTCTGTTTGCCTCTGTGGTCGCCTTTATTTCGGCCTTGGTTATCATCTGTTGGTGTTTTTGGTTTGGTGGTTGGCTGCTGTTTGGTTGGTGAGTGTCTGGTTTGCTCAGGTGGCTTAGCCAGGCTTGGTGGTGGTAGGAGTCGGGCTTGCTCCCCTGGATGTGTGCCTGGAAAGCTAGCGCCCTCTTCTGTATGGTGTAGTTATATTCTTGTACATAGGAGAAGTATTATAGTAGTTATATTCTTGTACATAGGAGTAGTATTATAGTAGTTATATTCTTGTACATAGGAGTAGTATTATAGTAGTTATATTCTTGTACATAGGAGTAGTATTATAGTAGTTATATTCTTGTACATAGGGGGCAGTATTATAGTAGTTATATTCTTGTACATAGGGGGCAGTATTATAGTAGTTATATTCTTGTACATAGGAGGTAGTATTATAGTAGTTATATTCTTGTACATAGGAGTAGTATTATAGTAGTTATATTCTTGTACATAGGAGCAGTATTATAGTAGTTATATTCTTGTACATAGGGGGCAGTATTATAGTAGTTATATTCTTGTACATAGGAGGTAGTATTATAGTAGTTATATTCTTGTACATAGGAGTAGTATTATAGTAGTTATATTCTTGTACATAGGAGTAGTATTATAGTAGTTATATTCTTGTACATAGGAGTAGTATTATAGTAGTTATATTCTTGTACATATGGGGCAGTATTACAGTAGTTATATTCTTGTACATAGGAGGTAGTATTATAGTAGTTATATTCTTGTACATAGGAGCAGTATTATAGTAGTTATATTCTTGTACATAGGAGTAGTATTATAGTAGTTATATTCTTGTACATAGGAGTAGTATTATAGTAGTTATATTCTTGTACATAGGAGCAGTATTATAGTAATTACTAGCTTTTACCCGCGACTTCGTCTGCGGTGAGTTGAGTATTGGGTGGACACAGACGTGTGAAACTGTAAAAGTGCTTTAAAAAGTTTGGTGGGCTAGCAAATGTGATTTGATGTGTTATATTGTGTATGTTGTGATACAGACAATGTGATGTGTTATACAGCCTGTGTACAGGAGTATATATGTATCAGGTACTGTATATAGCAGTGATAGGAGATACATGTAATATATAGTATATACAGCCTGTGTACAGGAGTATATATGTATCAGGTACTGTATATAGCAGTGATAGGAGATACATGTAATATATAGTATATACGGCCTGTGTACAGGAGTATATATGTATCAGGTACTGTATATAGCAGTGATAGGAGATACATGTAATATATAGTATATACAGCCTGTGTACAGGAGTATATATGTATCAGGTACTGTATATAGCAGTGTTAGGAGATACATGTAATATATAGTATATACAGCCTGTGTACAGGAGTATATATGTATCAGGTACTGTATATAGCAGTGATAGGAGATACATGTAATTATATAGTATATACAGCCTGTGTACAGGAGTATATATGTATCAGGTACTGTATATAGCAGTGATAGGAGATACATGTAATTATATAGTATATACAGCCTGTGTACAGGAGTATATATGTATCAGGCACTGTATATAGCAGTGATAGGAGATACATGTAATTATATAGTATATACAGCCTGTGTACAGGAGTATATATGTATCAGGTACTGTATATAGCAGTGATAGGAGATACATGTAATTATATAGTATATACAGTCTGTGTACAGGAGTATATATGTATCAGGCACTGTATATAGCAGTGATAGGTAATACATGTAATATATAGTATATACAGTCTGTGTACAGGAGTATATATGTATCAGGCACTGTATATAGCAGTGATAGGTAATACATGTAATATATAGTATATACAGTCTGTGTACAGGAGTATATATGTATCAGGCACTGTATATAGCAGTGATAGGAGATACATGTAATTACAATGTGATGTGTTGTATTGTGTATGTAGTGATACAGACAATGTGATGTGTTATATAGTGGAAAGCTATATGTTAATGTGAGTGAGTAGAGTGAGGGCGACTCCTGAGGTGACAGTAAGGAGTGTGCAGGCAGGTTGAGGCAGGAAATGCCAGGCAGTGTGTGTGAGTCTATAGCTGGGGCTAGGAGTCCTGCTTTTGTGAGTCTCCTGCTAGGAAGCCATGTTGTTTAGTGGCACCAAAAGTAGCCTGTGACTCAATCCTAAGGGAAAACTATGTTTGTGGAAAATTGCACACAAATCTGTCCAGGCGTTTTAGTGTGATTGAGGAACAAACATCCAAACTCACAAACATCCAAACACACAAACTTTCACATTTATAATATTAGTAGGATATTCTTGTACATAGGGTCAGTATTATAGCAGTTATATTCCTACATTTCAGTAAACATTCAGTCATTCCTGAAATCAATAGAAACTATTAGTGAATCCTTCAGAAGTTCCAGATAACCGACCACTCCGCCGCCTTACATTAGTGGAGTCGGTGTCCTCGCCCATTACCGGAGATGCTCTTATTGTGCTCCATCACAACATTTACACATCATTTAAAAGAAAAGGAAGAAAAAGTTAATTTTTAATGGAAATATTCTATACAGAGACACAAGATCAGCGCCGGGCCTCGTAAATCAATAGCAATATAGAACAGAAGGACAATGTCAATCCCATATAGCAGTATATAGACAGCACCTCACAGATAAGTGTCGGTCGTATATTGATGACACGGTATCCATCCGGCTCTTGAGATCTATCAGTCACAACAATCATTGCCGTCTCCACAATCTTATATAGCAGATAGCTCAACGACCTCTTATAAACCCAGCGAAACTGGTCACATAACGGATTTCTGCCATATGGATGGACCAGTAGTGGTCTACATTAAAGGGGTTCCCTACTTTAGACAATCCCTACTTATTAAAACGGTCTCTTGACAATAAATTGACCACAAAGTGTCTCCCTGCTAGACCCTCAGCGATCAGCGGCAATCGATGGTGAAACCTGGAGGTAAGTACTGCTTTTCGCAACAGCACCACCGCTGGGGTAATGAAGTATTACACAGTGTCCATGCACATCAATGGGTTTGTCTGTGTAATACAGGGCAGGTCAGGTCCTCCAGAGCAGGAGACACTCTTTGTAAGCATTCACACTCTTAAAGGGACTCTTCTTTATTAGATCAGAATTCCCTAATAGGAAGAAATGGACTTCCCCTTTAATGATATTAAAGATCATAAATATATCGGGGGAACTGGGGACTGCAGCAATCCTACAGATCATAAGATGTAAAGGATTACGCCAGCACCAGAGATAGCACAGCTCCCTCCACTGTGCAGTGGCCAGACATGGTACTGCAGCTCTCTCCTATCTACTAGAACAAAGCTAAGCTGCAATACCAGACCCAACCTATAGATAAACATGGCGCTGTTTGTGGACGAAATCAGCCTTACTCCCAATTTTACAACGGTCTGGCGATTTACAACATGTAATACAATCCATATAATAAATACAATATAGAACACACCTGAAAACAACCACATACAAACCAAATCAAAACACTACGCATGACAAACAGGAATTACGACTCCGTCTGTGCTCTACAGGGTCCGAAGACACCATAAAAAGTCATAAAAGCCGCCCGGCCTACGGAGACGCTTTTGTTTACAAGGCCAATTAAACTAAAAGGTGGACGCCCAAGACAATCGTACTTGAAGGACCGAGTCCCTTCGATCTGGAGGCTTCTGTGGTCAAAGGCAGAGTCATGGTGATGATGGGGCAGATGTCTGACTAAAAGGACCTTCACATCTGCCAACCATACATGAATAGGCCAAGTTTATGAAGGACAAGATAAGGAACAATGGCCGTCTAATGGTTCCCACTTTCTTGGATTATCTAGAGAAGTCTCTAGATGAAGCAGATGTGGAGGATAGATTCCCCAATATGTCACCCTCATGGACAACCTAAAATTTCCAATGACTACAGAGGGTCATCATGTCAAAAAAAATCTAAGATAGGCTGAAGAACTTTCTTTCAAGGTACAGAGAAGTATTTACTACATTGGACATCTCAGGAGACATTAGAGCTTCAATAGTAGGAACGATGTAAGGCTCGGAGCTTCCCGAGACAGAGCAAAAGGTTGTACCTTTGCTCCGTCTTAGTGGGAGTGGGGGAAGCATTTATGTGCGGGAGGTCATTGACTTCTAGGTGGAGAAGATGTCTGGTTGAGTGTTATGAGGTATCTAAGGAGGCTTTGCACACTTTTTCACTTTACCTCGAAACACAGCCAGCCATAGTTTCCAAATGATGGACAATCCATTTAAAGGCTAGACATGTCCACCTGGCTCCATTATCTGACCCCTAAAGCAAAGCAGATTAGAGATAGATGGCCTCCTCTACTACCTATGGACCTTAGTATACACCTCAACAGGTGCTCCAGAAGTTGTAGGCATCTCACTACCTTCCCAGGACCTGAAGATGCCGGCCTGTGGTAATATTTTGTCTCTCAGCTCATTAACAAACGAAATCTGTAGCAGAGAGTCCTCGTATAACCTCCTGCGTAGATGTCCTGAAGTCACCCCCATGGAGACATTCATCGGGGCACCACCACATGGTCAATGAATGAACGGATTAATGAACGGTTTCACTTCCAGGAGATCCTGGCTCCTCGCAGCCAAAAGTGTCACAAGACTAAGACAAAGATGGCCGAGAGCATTGAGCAACCAGATGGCCCGAGCTTCAAGGCCTGAAACTCAGCGGTAGGAGATATGAAGTCATCTGATTCTTCTATTATACATGGAAAAAAACTCAAAAAGTTCCAGAGACGTAAGATTCTTCTAGGTGGATCCAGAAGATTTCAGGGGACTATGTCAACAGCCCATGTAAATCTAGCCCGATAGACAGTAGATTATATTGTAACCTGCCAAATTTTTGGGTCTCCTGGGAGATAACTAACACCATGGGGGGCTGACAACCACTAATACCCATGATGTCATTTGGAGAAGTTGGAAAGATTTGGTATGGCCGCCTAGTAGGCTGAAAACCACCAGTCACCTCTCCTAATACGCCTGATATTTTCCATGTATACATGTGTGCAAATACAACCAGGAACTCCCTCATAGGATCAGGAGGGGACAAAAGGGATTAGTCACCGACCACTACCAGCAGAATCCAAGCGACCTAAAATACTGCAGAACGTAATCTGTGTGTTATATATCAGACAACCAGAATGTCAGAAGAAAATGCCGCACCGCAAAACACAAGCGAGACAGCTGAGAAAAATCTATAAATACACATTATTGTCCTTAGAGGGCAGTATTATAGCAGTTATATTCTTGTACATAGGAGTAGTATTATAGTAGTTATATTCTTGTACATAGTAGTATTATAGCAGTTATATTCTTGTACATAGGAGTAGTATTGTAGTAGTTATATTCTTGTACATAGGAGTAGTATTATAGTAGTTATATTCTTGTACATAGGGGCAGTATTATAGTAGTTATATTCTTGTACATAGTAGTATTATAGCAGTTATATTCTTGTACATAGGAGTAGTATTATAGTAGTTATATTCTTGTACATAGGAGCAGTATTATAGTAGTTATATTCTTGTACATAGGGGCAGTATTATAGTAGTTATATTCTTGTACATAGGGGGCAGTATTATAGTAGTTATATTCTTGTACATAGGGGGCAGTATTATAGTAGTTATATTCTTGTACATAGGGGGCAGTATTATAGTAGTTATATTCTTGTACATAGGGGGCAGTATTATAGTAGTTATATTCTTGTACATAGGAGTAGTATTATAGTAGTTATATTCTTGTACATAGGAGTAGTATTATAGTAGTTATATTCTTGTACATAGGGGCAGTATTATAGTAGTTATATTCTTGTACATAGGGGGCAGTATTATAGTAGTTATATTCTTGTACATAGGGGGCAGTATTATAGTAGTTATATTCTTGTACATAGGGGGCAGTATTATAGTAGTTATATTCTTGTACATAGGAGTAGTATTATAGTAGTTATATTCTTGTACATAGGAGGTAGTATTATAGTAGTTATATTCTTGTACATAGGAGTAGTATTATAGTAGTTATATTCTTGTACATAGGAGTAGTATTATAGTAGTTATATTCTTGTACATAGGAGGTAGTATTATAGTAGTTATATTCTTGTACATAGGAGTAGTATTATAGTAGTTATATTCTTGTACATTGGAGTAGTATTATAGTAGTTATATTCTTGTACATAGGAGCAGTATTATAGTAGTTATATTCTTGTACATAGGAGGTAGTATTATAGTAGTTATATTCTTGTACATAGGAGTAGTATTATAGTAGTTATATTCTTGTACATAGGAGTAGTATTATAGTAGTTATATTCTTGTACATAGGGGCAGTATTATAGTAGTTATATTCTTGTACATAGGAGTAGTATTATAGTAGTTATATTCTTGTACATAGGAGTAGTATTATAGTAGTTATATTCTTGTACATAGGAGGTAGTATTATAGTAGTTATATTCTTGTACATAGGAGTAGTATTATAGTAGTTATATTCTTGTACATAGGGGCAGTATTATAGTAGTTATATTCTTGTACATAGGAGCAGTATTATAGTAGTTATATTCTTGTACATAGGAGTAGTATTATAGTAGTTATATTCTTGTACATAGGAGCAGTATTATAGTAGTTATATTCTTGTACATAGGAGTAGTATTATAGTAGTTATATTCTTGTACATAGGGGCAGTATTATAGTAGTTATATTCTTGTACATAGGAGCAGTATTATAGTAGTTATATTCTTGTACATAGGAGCAGTATTATAGTAGTTATATTCTTGTACATAGGAGCAGTATTATAGTAGTTATATTCTTGTACATAGGGACAGTATATTAAACAATGCTTAAAGATCTTCCACTGCCCTCCAGATAAATAAAGGGGCTGACTAGGACACACAGATCCAGCTGGTTTTCTCGTCTACTTTGGGCACATTCTGCAGTTTTCTGACACTGTTCATCCTGAAATCATTTTGATACCAGTCTTTATAAACATGCGGAGAATTTTTGGACATTTCTTTGGTAAGTCACAGCTGCGGGATGACGCTACATATTTGAGAGTCGCCCTTTGATGAGATGACGGCAAATACAAAGCGCAGAGCTGGAAGTTCAGCTTAAAGCCAAGTGTAAACATTACATCACTGCAAGGAGGATGTGAAAGCAAACTCCAGTGCGGGACGGCCGAGGTTTATACCGTGTTATCTGGAACTACAGGCAGAACACACGTGTTAGAAGGGAGGATGGGCAGTGGTGTGATGTGTCACACACCTGGATACACACGGGAGGGGCTCGCCTAGTACCTGCAGCTCAAATTCTATATTACCCAGCACATGCGTTCGCGCCAACCTGATGACTTCCTAATATGCAAATGTAGAACATTCCAAAATAAGAAGGCGAAAATGAATAAAGGGAACCGCCATGGGCTCCAACTGCAGGCTATGGATGCTTCTGGCCCCCATTACAGTGCCTTAGAACATCCCTAATATTTGTGGTTTAAACAGAAATTCCCACACCCTTGGTAAACCTAAAGAGGAACCCACAGCTAATATTAGACCTTCCGGGTTCTCAGATGGGCAGGGAGAAATAGATCCATATCTAGTCACCCACTGCGGTGGTAGGGAACGGATCTGACGGGTTGGATTTTATCAGAACGTACCGAATCTTACTGATCTACCCCCAAAACTGTGCAGAGTAGATTCATCGCACAGAAATTGACAATAATCAGCAGTTTAGGGGTCAGCCCTGGTGACAGAAGGGTTAACTAAGTCCATAGGAAATAAGAGCTCAGCTGTGCAGGGCTGCGGCTACAGGGGGGGCTATCCCAGCTGGTGAGGTATACTATGCCAGGGGGCAGGGAGCTGGAGACGCTTGCCAACTTAAACAAGTCAGCTGAAAAATGCAGCGAGTCACGCTTGGCATGTCTTATGTGGAGAGATCACCTGACAGTGCGGAGCGGAGGGGCCCCGGGGGGTTAAACTAATACACTGTTACCGCAGATCAGCTCGTGATCATGGGGGACACATTCCAAAATACTCATACCCTCCTATTGGTAGGGTTCATATAGGTTTATATGGCTGATAACAGAGAGCAATAGCACTTGATGAGATCTCTACTGATGCTACATACTTTGTACCCCTCACAGGCAGGTTGGCACCCAGCTTTCCCAGGCTTAAAAAGTCAGATTTGCTTAGCATTACATTGCTGCACTGATCAGTCTAGGAAAACTGGACCATGGAGTAGTCACCCAGCTTTCCTAAATCTGCAAGGTAATATAGTGCTGCAACCCTGGCTCTAGTATTACAGCATGTTTAGGCAAGCTTGCTTTTCAGGACTCTAGGAAAGCTGGGCGACCACCTCTCTTATGATCACCATGCAATAGTCACCCAGCTTTCCTAGATTTCTGAAAGGCAACTCTGCTTAAAAATATAGTGCTGCATCCCTGGCCCTAGTATTACAGTATACCTAGGTAGACTGGCTTATCAGGACTTTAGGAAAGCTGGGTGACCACTTCTGCAAATGATAACCATACTTTCTTATACTCCAGAAAGTCAGATCTACTTAGTAATATAGCGCTGCATCCCTGACTCTAGTATTCCAGTAGACCTAGGCAGATTTGCTTCTCAGGACTTTAGGAAAGCTGGGTGATCACCACTCTATTGATGACCATGCAGCAGTCACCAAGCTTTCCTAGACTTCTGAAAGGCAAATCTGTTTAGTAATATAATACTGTATCATTGGCTCTGGCATTATGGTAATATGTATGCAGGTTTGATTTTCACAACTCTAGGAAAGCTGGGTGACCACTGCTCTAATGATAACCCTACAGGTCAATCATCCAGCTTTCCTAGACTCCAGAAAGTCAGAACTGCTTAGTACTACGGTGCTGTGTTACTGTCCCTAGTATTACAGTATAGTTAGTCAGTACTCTAGAAAAGCTGGGTGACAAACACTTTAATGATGACCACACAGTCAGTGACCCAACTTTCCAGCCAACAGATGCAATGGCTGTATACTGAGCCCACAGCTAACAAGAAATCCAGCTTTGCTACTCCCGGAGAGGGGGATGGGCACACAGCAATGATTAAGAGTTGTCTGTAATCATTACCCTGTATACAGACATCCTGCAGGGGGCACTGGTGGGGACAGATTGTTTCCCTGCTGGAGGTTTTGTGCACCTCTGCCTCTAGGTTTTCATTGCTAATATACATTCACAGCACTAATGCAAACCCTGTGTACCAATAAACTCCACCACGACGTGCACACCCCGAATATCAGCATCAGGGGGCAACAAAGATCAACTGCTGAAGCTGAAGGCGATCAATTATTCAGTGTATGTGAGCACCAGTGTAACCGGAGGCATGAGGCGTGTCGTACCTCACCCATCTCCAGAGGGGGCAGTAAACTGGACTGAATAATGAAAAGGGAGGCTGCAACTTTTAGAAACACTCCAAAAAGCAAGCTGGGGGTTAAAGATAAGTTATTAGACAAAGCAAATCATCTAAGAGGTGACATAGTGAGCGCAGCTCTGGAGTATAATACAGGATAAGTAATGTAATATATGTACACAGTGACTGTACCAGCAGAATAGTGAGCGCAGCTCTGGAGTATAATACAGGATAAGTAATGTAATATATGTACACAGTGACTGTACCAGCAGAATAGTGAGCGCAGCTCTGGAGTATAATACAGGATAAGTAATGTAATGTATGTACACAGTGACTGTACCAGCAGAATAGTGAGCACAGCTCTGGAGTATAATACAGGATAAGTAATGTAATGTATGTACACAGTGACTGTACCAGCAGAATAGTGAGTGCAGCTCTGCAGTATAATACAGGATAAGTAATGTAATGTATGTACACAGTGACTGTACCAGCAGAATAGTGAGCACAGCTCTGGTGTATAATACAGGATAAGTAATGTAATGTATGTACACAGTGACTGTACCAGCAGAATAGTGAGTGCAGCTCTGCAGTATAATACAGGATAAGTAATGTAATGTATGTACACAGTGACTGTACCAGCAGAATAGTGAGTGCAGCTCTGGTGTATAATACAGGATAAGTAATGTAATGTATGTACACAGTGACTGTACCAGCAGAATAGTGAGTGCAGCTCTGCAGTATAATACAGGATAAGTAATGTAATGTATGTACACAGTGACTGTACCAGCAGAATAGTGAGCACAGCTCTGGTGTATAATACAGGATAAGTAATGTAATGTATGTACACAGTGACTGTACCAGCAGAATAGTGAGTGCAGCTCTGCAGTATAATACAGGATAAGTAATGTAATGTATGTACACAGTGACTGTACCAGCAGAATAGTGAGCACAGCTCTGGTGTATAATACAGGATAAGTAATGTAATGTATGTACACAGTGACTGCACCAGCAGAATAGTGAGCGCAGCTCTGGAGTATAATACCGGATAAGTAATGTAATGTATGTACACAGTGACTGCACCAGCAGAATAGTGAGTGCAGCTCTGCAGTATAATACAGGATAAGTAATGTAATGTATGTACACAGTGACTGCACCAGCAGAATAGTGAGCGCAGCTCTGGAGTATAATACAGGATAAGTAATGTAATGTATATACACAGTGACTGCAGCAGCAGAATAGTGAGTGCAGCTCTGGAGTATAATACAGGATAAGTAATGTAATGTATATACACAGTGACTGCAGCAGCAGAATAGTGAGCGCAGCTCTGGAGTATAATACAGGATAAGTAATGTAATATATGTACACAGTGACTGTACCAGCAGAATAGTGAGCGCAGCTCTGGAGTATAATACAGGATAAGTAATGTAATGTATGTACACAGTGACTGTACCAGCAGAATAGTGAGTGCAGCTCTGGGGTATAATACAGGATAAGTAATGTAATGTATGTACACAGTGACTGCACCAACAGAATAGTGAGCGCAGCTCTGGAGTATAATACAGGATAAGTAATGTAATGTATGTACACAGTGACTACACCAGCAGAATAGTGAGCGCAGCTCTGGAGTATAATACAGGATAAGTAATGTAATGTATGTACACAGTGACTGTACCAGCAGAATAGTGAGTGCAGCTCTGGAGTATAATACAGGATAAGTAATGTCATGTATGTACACAGTGACTGCACCAGCAGAATAGTGAGTGCAGCTCTGGAGTATAATACAGGACATAACTCTGCAGTATATTGTGACTACGAGCACTTTCCAAGCCCTTGGGAAGACCAAATTGAAACCACAAAAGAGCAGCAACAGATTCTATCGCACCCCCAATAAATCAGACAAAAGGAGGGCAGCTGCCACCTTAATCTAGGTCACATTCTTTGCCAGCCTACTGCCAAGCAGTCAGCGTGGAAGCACATTGGGTTGCACGCTCCATCTGCTTGTATTACAATTACCTCATGTACAGCGTATGCCTCCATATAACATACATAAATTACCGCACAGACCATCAGAGCGATCATCATATTTTTGAGAGGCGTGCCATGTAACACTAGGGGGTCCGGGACATCCTCATCATTTTATATTTTTAAGATAAACCAGGCCATGGATGCCCGCTGAGGGGTGCGGGGTCCGATCACCTAATATAGCAGTGTCCGTCGTGTTATACGAGACATGAGCAGGGAATGAATCATGCCGGTCACTTCTAATTCTTGTAGCACATGCCAGGGTGGGTGATCCGGTGTACGCTGCCAGGGTTTACTCATGGAAGAATCTGCCCACGTCCCGCCCTGCCGTGCCCACATACCAGACTAGACACTGCTAAACCGCTTGCTCTTGCTGAATGTGACGGCAAGTAAGGGGAGATATTGTGCTGTGACCAAACCACAGCACCGACAACAAACTCGGCACTGCTACATCTGTCAGGGCGGGGATGAGGAGTGTGACATTGCTGAGCCTTCCCGATACTTCTTAGCCATACACACTACATGGACGACTTCCATCTACTATATATGGGCACCTGTAAAGCGTCCACTTATACGTATGACCAGGTCAGAGTACCGATCGCACAGCTGAAGGCTTTGTTACAATGTATCAGCACGAATCCCTCCCAGTCTGGAGTCCAGGACGATAGATTGTGCTGCTGCTGTTACAAACCCACAGGTCTGGAAATCTATAGACCCTGGCATCTTGCACCCTGGTCCTTACCTGGCATCCCCTTTGGATAGGTTGCTGTTGGCGGGGTAAAGGACGACTTGATCTTTCTCCACGTCGACGACACATTTTGTGTGAAGGTCCAATTCTGCAAAAAAAATATTGAAAGCGTTAGAGCGGGAAGCAAAATGTCAGCGATAAGGTAGCAGCGTACAGCATGGTCATGTAGGGGCGCTGTAACACGGACAATGCTGATGTCATAACCCCATAGGATCAGCAGAAACAAAACGGTAGGAACGGTTTTAATCCAGGTTACTTTATTTTAGGTTTCGGATTGGTTGCGAAGGACATGGCCTGTAAACTGACTTGGTCACAATCTGGCGGCCATATCTTCTACCAACATTTGTCGCGTCAACTCCTCATATCCTAGTCCTGCTCATAGAGCTGATGACCTCGTCACAACGTATCCTTTGGCCTCGCAAAGGAAAGCCTATATCGGCGTATTTCCAGATTGGAGTCTTGTGTTTTTGGACAAACCCTCAGAGATTAGGTGTCGCGCCTTGGTGCTCAGCCCACATCGTCCTGACATTTTGGGGTCAGACAAACCTCTTATGCCTGAGCACATCCCTGCTATCAGTATAGGAGTGCACATGACAGTCGGGCGTCCTATATTTGGTGCTTATTATATGGTATAGGACGCGGTTATCAGACAGCGCCATTACTGATTGATAGGGTCTAGTGACTTATACCGGGGTGACCTGCCCTGAGCGTCTGCGAGCACTTCTACCATAGACAAGCCGCCATTATCACTTCTAAGGTGATGGCTGATAAGCCCCAGACTTAATCCTAAACTTTCTATAGGTTTATTTTTGTCCGTTTTGTTCTTTTATCTGCACATATTGTACAATCTATATCTGTCTGGTTCATGGGTCAAAGATAAACCATTGCTATCAACAGATTTACATTTCTAAAATTGGAAAGTCAGTTTAATTCTAAAATCATCATTAAAATCACTTTAATAGACGCTTGAAATAAATATTTAGAATAAAAAATATTTAGATTATTTTAGGAAATAAAATTTCAGGTCGGTCAGGACCCGCACCAGTCACTAGATTGGGGGGACTCGAGTCTAGACCTGATCCTCATTGCACTGGTCTAGAGGTGTGCAGGACTGGGAGCCCCATGGTCCAAGTGCAGGGGTGATCAATGTTCAGGGCAGGACCACCCGCTTAAATTTAACATAATCACAGATTATGGTCACAGATATAAAGCCCACCTCTCCGGGGTGCATCCTCTTACCCAAGGAGGTGTACAAGGAGATAGTGTTGTATTGGGGAATTGGTATAAGGTTTAGCTTTGTCAGTGGGGCCATATGCCCGGGGGCAGGTCTTACCTGTCCTCTTTGCAGCCCAAACTCATTACTATAGGAGTTTGCAGAGGGGTTAGCATGGCAGCCTTGCAACACTGCTGTCCTGGGTTCAAATCCAATCCAACCAAGGTCAATATCTACAAAGACTTTGTATGTTCACCCTGTGTTTGTGAGGGTTTCCGCCGGGTACTCCGCTTTCCTCCCACATACTGATAGGGAATGTAAATTGTGAGCCCTATATAGGACAGTGACTGACAATGTTCGCAAAGCGTTGCAGAATATGTTGGCGCTTAAGTAAGTGAAATAAATAGTGCGGCTGATGCAACATGACAGACACCAACCCCTAGAATCATAAAGGCGGCTAGCAGCCAACATAACACGTGATGCTACATGGCAGGGTTCCCCAGGCGTGCTCTGAGCACATGTAGTAAAGTAGTAGTAACTCTACAAGGAGAGCAAAGTTCAGGCTTCATATACAGACGCAGCGCCCACTAATGGCAGGAATGAGAGTTACGATACAAGGCCAGGCCCTACAGGATCTTACTGCGGCATGGAAAGTCCTACAACTTTCTAATACCCTTTGTATTCCAATTCATCACCATTTTCAGGATCTCTGCTTGCTGTCAGTGACCTCTATTGGTTCCATTCGGAGGTAGTAACCCTGTATATAGCAAGTCCTGCCCTCAGCTGTGGACATCATTGTGTCCAATGTAGACAATGCTCTGTGAGCTGCACAGCCCGGACTCCAGACCTGTAGAGAGATTTGTGCAGGTGTGCTAAGCTCACAGAGCATTGTCTGAATACAATTGTAATAAACCATCAGGTTCACATTCGCGTCAAGAATCTCCATTTAAATCGCTGTAGGGAAAACATCCTGCCAGTCCAACTTTTTCCTCCGGCGGCCAATAGTCATTAAATGGATGCGACTGTACCCATACATCTGCTCTTCTGGTGCTACAAGGGAACCTAGAAAAGAAGTATATCCAGCCTACACAATGCTCTGCGAGCTAAACAGCCGGAACTCCAGACTGATACATTGTTGCAAACTAGTACAGGGATATATGCAGCTAATGCGGATGTGTTCAGCTCACAGAGCATTCTCTAGACTGGATACAACTGTAATAAACCTGCAGATAAGAAGTGGAGACAATTATATTCAGTACAGACAATGCTCTGCAAGCCAAAGAGCCCGGACTCCATTGTCTAAACTACATACAGTTGTCACCACTTCTCAGATAAATAGAAGTCCCCTTTAAGGGTAAGGTAAGTGTTTTAGTCTCCGCCGCAGGGTTCCTGTGACTACTCGCCGCACGCTCGGCTGCAGGCACAATGACATTTGTTCACGGCTGCCCAGGCGCAGGGCCCTGGAGACAGGAATAATTGGCGGCCGCTCTGCATCATCTACAGTCACGTCCCATTAAAATCTAAGATGCCGAATTAAGATTGTACAAGACTGAAGGAAACCGAGGACACCAAGACCCCGCTCCATGATCTCAATAAGGGAGGGGGGGGGGATAGATTTTACTACAAGAAGAACAAAAGTGTCCAGAAGAAAGATGAATGAAAAAACAGAGGAAGAGTCAGCGAGCAGGACAGAGGAGACGGCCAAGGCATAGAGACCTGCACCTGCTGTGTATACATGTCCTACAGTGTATACACAGTGCTATATAACAGTATACAGTACACAGTGGAGGTATATGACTAGTATACAGCAGTCCGTACAGTATACACAGTAGTATATAACCAGTACACAGCAGCGTGAATACACAGTGATATATAACCAGTACACAGCAGCATGTATACACCGTGGTATATAACCAGTACACAGCAGCGTGTATACACAGTGGTATATAACCAGTACACAGCAGCGTGTATACACATTGGCATATAACCAGTACACAGCAGCGTGTATACACATTGGCATATAACCAGTACACAGCAGCGTGTATACGCATTGGCATATAACCAGTACACAGCAGCGTGTATACACAGTGGTATATAACCAGTACACAGCAGCATGTATACACAGTGGTATATAACCAGTACACAGCAGCGTGTATACACAGTGGTATATAACCAGTACACAGCAGCGTGTGAACACAGTGGTATATAACCAGTACACAGCAGTGTGTATAGACAGTGATTTATAATCAGTACATAGTAGCGTGTATACACATTAGCATATAACCAGTACACAGCAGCGTGTATACACATTGATATATAACCAGTACACAGCAGCGTGTATACACATTAGCATATAACCAGTACACAACAGCGTGTATACACAGTGGTATATAACCAGTACACAGCAGCGTGTATACACATTGGCATATAACCAGTACACAGCAGCGTGTATACACAGTGGTACATATACACCAGTCACTGAGCTTTGCAGGCATCCAAATAAGCAGAGAAGCCACTTAAAAGCTCCACTTCCCGGCGGCCCCGGTATTGAGCGGCCCCGACCACCATGACGGTAAAATCAGCAGAAAATCCTGTAAATGCTTTATAAGTGAGAACCACAGAGACTGTGACTGCGGGGGTTGGGTTACCGGATCTACCCTGAGCAAACACTGTGTATAATGGACACTGGATGGAACTAATGTATGTGCATTACTGCTGAGACATCACCGGCTCTTAAAGGGACACTGACGTCAGATTGCGATTTACTCTATTGCCTATTGTTCCCTGTTATCAGCCGTGTGATATGGACTGTACAGCTTTCCAAAGCCAAGAGTCCAGGAGAAAAAAAAAACCTTAAAACTTTAAGGACGTTCCCCTGTTATCCCTCCTGGAAATATATGATTACATTGACTTGGTCTTGCTACGCCACTTATATCGCTACATACTGTGAAGCCCTAATGCAGAGAGAATGATAAAAATCATGTTTTTCAATGAAGTCATACATTTCCAGGAAGAACAACAGAGAGAAATGCACATAAAAATGAAAGGAAAAAAATGCAGAAAATCAAAATAACGAACGAAATCTCCCCAACATGAACCAAAGCAGATTAACTGATTGCTGACCGGACTGGACAAGTTGCACATACAGAGGCGGTGTGTAGGATGAATGGGCGCGCAGCATCCATACTGGTGTGGCCCTGCGCTTTACAGTCCACATTCCCGTTATGTCCTGGGATAAACCCTCATATTGTCCTAATATATAACCCCGCCATTAAGTGTCACAGCAGGAAAGCACTTGTATGGAGGGAAATGAAATCTGGCTTCTGTCCGCGCTCATATCCCCTGGTGCTATGAATGTTAATGAATTGTGAGCCCTTATCCAAATGCAAAAGAGCCCCCGGCCACTTCCTCACCCCCTGTATAATGCCGAGCTTGTTCAAGAGACAGCGGAGGAAGGACGAGGACACAAATAGACCGTGACAAGCAGCAAGAGCACAGATAACACCGCTTATCTCCAAGATGTCTACACAGTCACACTAAGGAGTCATATACAGCTATACAAGATGCTGTATATAGGAGTTCTATTCTTCTACATAGGAGCAGTATTATAGTAGTTATATTCATGTACATAGGAGCAGTATTATAGTAGTTATATTCTTGTATATAGGAGTAGTATTATAGTAGTTATATTCTTGTACATAGGAGCAGTATTATAGTAGTTATATTCTTGTACATAGGAGTAGTATTATAGTAGTTATATTCTTGTACATAGGGGGCAGTATTATAGTAGTTATATTCTTGTACATAGGAGTAGTATTATAGTAGTTATATTCTTGTACATAGGGGGCAGTATTATAGTAGTTATATTCTTGTACATAGGAGCAGTATTATAGTAGTTATATTGTTGTATATAGGGGCAGTATTATAGTAGTTATATTCTTGTACATAGGAGTAGTATTATAGTAGTTATATTCTTGTACATAGGAGGTAGTATTATAGTAGTTATATTCTTGTACATAGGAGTAGTATTATAGCAGTTATATTCTTGTACATAGGAGATAGTATTATAGTAGTTATATTCTTGTACATAGGGGGCAGTATTATAGTAGTTATATTCTTGTACATAGGAGTAGTATTATAGTAGTTATATTCTTGTACATAGGAGAAGTATTATAGTAGTTATATTCTTGTACATAGGAGTAGTATTATAGTAGTTATATTCTTGTACATAGGGGGCAGTATTATAGTAGTTATATTCTTGTACATAGGAGTAGTATTATAGTAGTTATATTCTTGTACATAGGAGTAGTATTATAGTAGTTATATTCTTGTACATAGGGGTAGTATTATAGTAGTTATATTCTTGTACATAGGGGTAGTATTATAGTGGTTATATTCTTGTACATAGGAGCAGTATTATAGTAGATATATTCTTGTAAATAGGGGTAGTATTATAGTAGTTATATTCTTGTACATAGAGGCAGTTGTATACTGGTTACATTCTTATGTTATTACCTGTGTCACGTGCTACAAGACCCATAAAACACTCCATATGAGGATACATAACACTGTCACTTGGTAACTCTCTATATAAGTGTCACGGAGCAAAGGTATACGTCTTCCTCCGGATGGTCTTTTGAATCAACACGGACGCAAGAGGTCGGGAGACAACAGCAATTTATTGTAATCCACAAAGTTAGTAGCCGGCAGCGGTCACATCAACCGTAATAACAATAAGTCCACAGAAGTCACAATCCAATGATAACTTTGGTTCCTTGGTCCTGTAACTATATCCTGGCTCTCTGCAGAGCTGTGCACAGGCCGGCTAACACATACTAACTCCAGCTACAACCATATACTAAGACTGTTACACCTATATCTGTGGGTGGGAAGGGCTGAGTCACAGATCCTTCCCCCCTCACCTATACCAAGGAGAGCAGACTCCCTGTCTACTATGAACAATGCACAGTCCAACATCTTCTTGGAGACACTGAGCAGATTATCTCCACCCATTGTCCTCACTGGTCCTCACTAGTTAGAGGTATTTGCATACAATGTGCTAACACACTAGACCCGAATCAGCCAACTACACATTGATGTATATAACAGGTTAGAGAATACATTCCACATGAAATATATATTACACATTGCCTATAGTATAGACTCTAACCATCCCGTGACAACCTCTCCCCCTCTCAAAACATGTGCATGACACAATTGGCCTACACAGGTAAATTGGGGAATGCACATCAGTCTCTATAGCTCATATGTCCTCCTGCCGGGATAACCCATCTGCGTTCTGGTGTTGGTTCCCTCGGCGGTACTGAATGGTAAAGTTGTAGGGTTGAAGGGCTGGCATCTGTCAGAAAATCCGGTGGATCCATGTTGGCTTCTCCCTGAGCTTGGCTTCGGGTCACTGCTCCCACAAAGTGGCACTGTAGATTTCCAACATCGTTGCCTAACAGAACATCGGCCGGCAGCCCGCTCATCACACCAATTGTGCATCGTTTTGGTCCATAACCATAGTCGAGTTCCACGGTAGCTTTAGGAATACGTCTTTGAGTACCCCCTGCCAACTTGATAGAAATGCCAGGGCCCTCCTCTAGGGCCTCGGGTCGCACAACTCGGGGGTCCGCTACCGTTAGGAAAGCTCCCGAGTCCCGGAATCCAACAACTGTTCGGCCATCCAGTAGGACCTCCTGCACGTGCTTCCGCTGAAGGTTTGCGGGATGTGTGGCGGAAGGCTGAATCCCATAGACCCCTGGAGGTGGAACAGATGTGTCATTCATGGAGTCATCTGGAAATGGGGCCAAACTTTCTGTCCTAGGAGTGGTTCCCAGGTAGTGAATAGGCCGGGATGCCACGGTGGCCCGTGCCCCCATGTTAACAGGGCAACTAGCTTGCAAATGTCCAGGCCGCCCGCACCCAAAACATCTGCGCTCTAGCATTCTTCCAGTAGGTCGTTGTCTAGGGACAGGGTTGTTCATAGCTGGAGGCCGATGGGCTGGGACAGGGGTAGAGGGGGAATTGTAATCCTGAGGCCGGGCACGAAAGGTGGTTGGCTGGCTGAAGGGTGTCTGGCGGACTGTGGTAGTTTTCCGTTCCTCTGCAAACAACCTCTTCCACTGCGGCTTGATGGTCAGGCCCTCATCTGCAAGAGAAGCAGCTTGCTCAACTGTGGCTGGGTTCCGTTCCAGCACCCACTCACGGATCTCAGCGGGGCACTGGGAAAAGAACTGTTCCTTAAGTATGACTTGGAGGATCTTATCGACTGTGACAGCCTCCTCTCCTTCTAGCCAGCGCTTGCATGCTTGCTTCAACTTGTGGGCGAACATGTGGAAGGAGCTTCCCCCATTGTAAGACAAAGAGCGGAACTGAACTCGGTAGGTCTCTGGAGTGACTGCATAATACTTCTGCACCGCTCTTTTAATGGCCTCATAGTCCCGCTGATCACTAGGGTCCATGGCTCTGAGAGCTTCCGCAGCCCCATCTCGTAGGTGTCCCACCAGATACCGGACCCAATCCTTCTCTGGGACTTCCATCAGGTGGCACTGGTGTTCGAAGTCCTGAAAATATCCATCAACATCCCCAGCCGCTTCATCAAAGGTCTTGAAGTGTTTATGGGAGACATATGGTGGTTCTCTCACTGTTGGGCTGGGGGTCGGCGTTTGATTATAATTCCTCGTAGTTATCTCAGCCATTCGCCTTTCATGCGCCATTCTTTCCTTTTCATGCGCCATTCTCTGTTCCTCCTTCTCCGTTTCCTGAGCCCTCTGTAATGCTCTACTCCTTTGCTCTGCAGTTGCTCCTAGCCCCAGCACTGCCAATTCCTCCTCATACAAAACAACCCATCTGCTCTTTTGGGTCTGTACCTGCCACTCCCGTATCTCTCCAGTCTCCTGGGAGCAGCCCTCCTCATGGTCGCTTTGCAGGGTCATCTCCTCCAGTGCCTCGATCAGTTGATCTTTCGTTCTTCCCTGGTAACTCAGGTTTAGTTCCCGGGCCCTTACTTGTAGACTTGCCATAGTCCAGTTCCTGTATTCTGAGGTTGTGGCTCCATTAATCGCTGAGCTGCTGTAGTCCATCTCGCTGTCCGCTGTTGATCCCACCGCTGCCACCAGTTGTCACGGAGCAAAGGTATACGTCTTCCTCCGGATGGTCTTTTGAATCAACACGGACGCAAGAGGTCGGGAGACAACAGCAATTTATTGTAATCCACAAAGTTAGTAGCCGGCAGCGGTCACATCAACCGTAATAACAATAAGTCCACAGAAGTCACAATCCAATGATAACTTTGGTTCCTTGGTCCTGTAACTATATCCTGGCTCTCTGCAGAGCTGTGCACAGGCCGGCTAACACATACTAACTCCAGCTACAACTATATACTAAAACTGTTACACCTATATCTGTGGGTGGGAAGGGCTGAGTCACAGATCCTTCCCCCCTCACCTATACCAAGGAGAGCAGACTCCCTGTCTCTTTTGAACAATGCACAGTCCAACATCTTCTTGGAGACACTGATCAGATTATCTCCACCCATTGTCCTCACTGGTCCTCACTAGTTAGAGGTATTTGCATACAATGTGCTAACACACTAGACCCGAATCAGCCAACTACACATTGATGTATATAACAGGTTAGAGAATACATTCCACATGAAATATATATTACACATTGCCTATAGTATAGACTCTAACCATCCCGTGACAATAAGTATTACATACCAGGACATGCTATAACACATTTGTTTTTTTGTGCCAAATATGGAGATAAAACTAATTAAAAGTCAAAAAACTTCTTATCTTTTCTGTAATATAATAACTCTTAATCACACCCTGCAGGGTAGGGCCTACTTACTATACAGGGCTGTATACACTGTGGGGTATGTATACTATGGGTCACCCCATTCAGTCATGTAATGTCACGTTGCGACCAGGGCCCCGAGTGGTCACCCACTTTTCCCAGATATACAGGCATCAAAATATTTCTATGTAAATATGCTTTTTAGGAGCCTGGGAAAGTAGTGTGAAAAGACTTGTGGCGAGTATAACAATAGCTATAATGGAGGTCACCCAGCTTTCCCATAGCCAGATAACAGTTGACTACCACTGATAGCAGTTGTTGTATATAGTATGGAGTGCTGCTATACGGTGACAGCGGCGGCCTCATAGAAGGACTATGGCCGAGGTGTTCAGGAACTCTCCCCATCCAGCCTATGGTTTCCTTCTCTATCTTCCTGTTGTTTGGTCAACAGTTTGGTAGTTTTTGCAGAAACCTCCCTGCGGTGAGCAGATAATAAGGAGCGGTGATACATCCTCATAGACCGGGGGTAAATACTTATTACAGGTTTATAAGGAACGGTCTCAACTCCATCATCCGGATTTACACACATCACTCAGCTCATGACATCCCAAAATAGGACCGGACTTGTGACCTTGTGTAGAGTCACCATGATGTCACCTTAAAGGGGAGCCCCACCCATGATGACCTCTGGGTCTGTAGTCAGCAAATGTAAACTTAAGATATCATCATTAACTCTTTCTGTGCTTACCACTCCATAGAATTTTGATGGTGGAAACCATCAGTAAGCAGGTTGGCTCTAAAACACCACAATACCTGTCCGGTGTCTAAAACAAACGGTTGGCTGGACATTTAGGAAAGCAGTGGGAGCAACCATGTTGGCTGTGACCCAACTTTCCCAGACACAGATATTTTTATATTTCGGAGTCGGAAGGGGGGGGGCATTCAGTCTTAAGGATTCCGTAACTAAACTTTGAAGATAATTCCACCAAAGAGAAGTTTTTCTTCAAAGTCATCGGACTCTTTCATGTCGATTCTCCCTCCACCTTAACACTCAGAATGACTGACAGCGTGATTCACAGGTAGAGCGCCCAAAGCGGGCGACAAATACGGGCGTCACCGGGTAACAGGCTTTATGAGGTAGAGTCACCGGCAAGAGAGACCGTGTGAGACATCATATACAACCTGTAATATACTGTCCACCAGGGCTCCGAGCTGTGTATCTAATCCTACCCTGTGTGATACTGTATACTGAGCTGTGTATCTAATCCTATCCTGTGTGATACTGTATACTGAGCTGTGTATCTAATCCTACCCTGTGTGATACTGTATACTGAGCTGTGTATCTAATCCTACCCTGTGTGATACTGTATACTGAGCTGTGTATCTAATCCTATCCTGTGTGATACTGTATACTGAGCTGTGTATCTAATCCTACCCTGTGTGATATTGTATACTGAGCTGTGTATCTAATCCTACCCTGTGTGATACTGTATACTGAGCTGTGTATCTAATCCTATCCTGTGTGATACTGTATACTGAGCTGTGTATCTAATCCTATCCTGTGTGATACTGTATACTGAGCTGTGTATCTAATCCTATCCTGTGTGATACTGTATACTGAGCAGTGTATCTAATCCTACCCTGTGTGATACTGTATACTGAGATGTGTATCTAATCCTACCCTGTGTGATACTGTATACTGAGCTGTGTATCTAATCCTACCCTGTGTGATACTGTATACTGAGCTGTGTATCTAATCCTATCCTGTGTGATACTGTATACTGAGCTGTGTATCTAATCCTATCCTGTGTGATACTGTATACTGAGCTGTGTATCTAATCCTATCCTGTGTGATACTGTATACTGAGCTGTGTATCTAATCCTATCCTGTGTGATACTGTATACTGAGCTGTGTATCTAATCCTATCCTGTGTGATACTGTATACTGAGCTGTGTATCTAATCCTATCCTGTGTGATACTGTATACTGAGCTGTGTATCTAATCCTATCCTGTGTGATACTGTATACTGAGCTGTGTATCTAATCCTATCCTGTGTGATACTGTATACTGAGCTGTGTATCTAATCCTATCCTGTGTGATATTGTATACTGAGCTGTGTATCTAATCCTATCCTGTGTGATACTGTATACTGAGCTGTGTATCTAATCCTATCCTGTGTGATACTGTATACTGAGCTGTGTATCTAATCCTATCCTGTGTGATACTGTCTGCTGAGCTGTGTATCTAATCCTATCCTGTGTGATACTGTATACTAAGCTGTGTATCTAATCCTATCCTGTGTGATACTGTTTACTGAGCTGTGTATCTAATCCTATCCTGTGTGATACTGTATACTGAGCTGTGTATCTAATCCTATCCTGTGTGATACTGTATACTGAGCTGTGTATCTAATCCTATCCTGTGTGATACTGTCTGCTGAGCTGTGTATCTAATCCTCTCCTGTGTGATACTGTATACTGAGCTGTGTATCTAATCCTCTCCTGTGTGATACTGTATACTGAGCTGTGTATCTAATCCTATCCTGTGTGATACTGTATACTGAGCTGTGTATCTAATCCTATCCTGTGTGATACTGTCTACTGAGCAGTGTATCTAATCCTATCCTGTGTGATACTGTATACTGAGCTGTGTATCTAATCCTATCCTGTGTGATACTGTATACTGAGCTGTGTATCTAATCCTATCCTGTGTGATACTGTATACTGAGCTGTGTATCTAATCCTATCCTGTGTGATACTGTCTGCTGAGCTGTGTATCTAATCCTATCCTGTGTGATACTGTATACTAAGCTGTGTATCTAATCCTATCCTGTGTGATACTGTTTACTGAGCTGTGTATCTAATCCTATCCTGTGTGATACTGTATACTGAGCTGTGTATCTAATCCTATCCTGTGTGATACTGTATACTGAGCTGTGTATCTAATCCTATCCTGTGTGATACTGTCTGCTGAGCTGTGTATCTAATCCTATCCTGTGTGATACTGTATACTAAGCTGTGTATCTAATCCTATCCTGTGTGATACTGTATACTGACCTGTGTATCTAATCCTATCCTGTGTGATACTGTATACTGAGCTGTGTATCTAATCCTATCCTGTGTGATACTGTATACTGAGCTGTGTATCTAATCCTATCCTGTGTGATACTGTATACCGAGCTGTGTATCTAATCCTATCCTGTGTGATACTGTATACCGAGCTGTGTATCTAATCCTATCCTGTGTGATACTGTATACCGAGCTGTGTATCTAATCCTATCCTGTGTGATACTGTATACTGAGCTGTGTATCTAATCCTATCCTGTGTGATACTGTCTGCTGAGCTGTGTATCTAAGCTTAGGATGTGGTATACCTTTGGCTAATTGGTATGATGACTATTTCGTTGTGGGGGGAGACATTTCTGGGCGCACGATATATACACTAAGTGCAGTCTGACCTGATGTGGCTGATACCAGAGAACAGCAGAGTGCAATGGATTGGGGAGCAGCTGGTACAATGTGATGCAGGTTATAGGCCCACAGCTTGTTTCCATTACACATGTGTTTTAGGTTTACAGCCGGGGGTACGTCCCACCCCCTCAGACCCATCTCATCAATCCCAGGAATTTCTTTTATGTACTTTGAACCATATCCAGGTCATTCCCCCATAGAGCTGTATATACCAAGGCGTATCTATAGGGGGCAGTCACACCTGAGGCTAAGGAGCCTTGTGGACTACAGTACATGGTAAATGGGTCGGTGAGACACCATCAGATCCATTAAAAAATCTCTCCGACGTGCTGTTGTCCTCTGTATCAGCCAGTTTCCATCCCTGATCCCCACTTCTCATTGGGCTCAGGAACAAGCCCCTCACAATGGTCCATGTCCCCCTCCCCAAGCAAAAAAAGTGACATAGGTTTATCTGTTTAAACATTGATCAGTGAAAGTATACAGATGGCGGTAATATGTACTACGCATAAATGGGGTCTGGCCCAGGGTCTGTACATTGTAGGAGGCCGGCCCGGGGTCTGTACATTGTAGGAGGCCGGCCCGGGGTCTGTACATTGTAGGAGGCCGGCCCGGGGTCTGCATATAGAGGAGGGCCGGTACGAGATCTGTGTATGCATGGGGTTTGGTCTGGGGTTATTGTACACAAGGGGGGGCCGACCCCTGGTCTACACATATGGGGGGTGGGCTCTGTGTACAGTAGGGTCTCCACATAGAGGAAGGGATGGTCTGTGTACAGAAGGGGGTCTGCACATAGAGGGGGAGCCGTCCCTGGGTCTGCAGCTAGAGGAGGGGCGGTCTGGGGTCTGTGTAGAGAAGGGAGACTGGCCTGGGGTCTCCATATAGAGGAGGGGTCATCCTGGGGTCTGCACATAGATGGGGACAGACCATCTAAGCCTCAGCACAGGTCAGTAGTGTGTGCAGGGAGCCTGTAGGGGGCACACAAGGTACTACTGTATTACAGGGGACTGGGCCAGGCTGATGGCACCTCCCCCACTCATAGGAGGTGCATGGCAGCTACACCACATCACATGATCTCCCCGCTGGCACCCCGGGCACTGTGACCTGGTTCTGGTGCCAGACACCTCACCTCAGGAGAGAGTGACCCTGCGAGATCTCCGCGAATAAGCAAAAAACCCAACCTGACTTGTTACAATCCCCTATGCCCTCTGTATACGGATGTAACTGTAACAAACCCTCAGCAGCGCAAATGTAACCCTAGTCCTGCTTGCATGATTTATGCGGACACTGTGCGGAAAATACACGGACCCCATTATAGTCTATAGGGTCCGTGTGCTTTCATTACTCACCGCTTTTTAATGAGTTCGGTATTCCGTTCCCCAAGCGGACTCCCCAAATAGAATAGAGAACGCAGATGTGAAACAGGCCTGCGCCCGGCTACCCGGGTATGGAATACCCCTTTAAGCTTTATTTACATACAAGTAAGGAACACTACAAAGCAATGGCGGCTCGTCCCCTCCGGGGGCATCACATCATCTGACAAGGGAAGCGTCACTTATACAGAACAATAATCCCATCAGCTCAGTGTCAGGAGAGCAGCAGCGAGCCACTAAATATTTCAGCAGGCAGAAAGACTGTGTGGGAAGTAATACACAGGGGACAGGTGTTTGAGAAGAGGACGGCGCCATCCTACACAGGTGCCCAAAAGAGAGGACGGCGCCATCCTACACAGGTGCCCGGAGAAGAGAATGGCGTCATACTACACAGGTGCCCGAAAGAGAGGACGGCGCCATCCTATATAGGTGCCCGAAAGAGAGAATGGCGTCTTCCTACTCAGGTGCCTGGGGAAGAGAATGGCGCCATCCTATACAGGTACCTGAAGAGGAGAACGGCGTCATCCTACACAGGTACCTGAAGAGGAGAATGGCGCCATCCTACTCAGGTGCTTGGGGAAGAGAATGGCGCCATCCTATACAGGTACCTGAAGAGGAGAATGGCGCCATCCTACACAGGGGTGCGGAGAAGAGAACGGCACCATCCTACACAGGTGCCTGAAGAAGAGAACGGCGCCATCCTACACCGGTGCCTGAAGAAGAGAACGGCGCCATCCTACACCGGTGCCTGAAGAAGAGAACGGCGCCATCCTACACAGGTACCTGAAGAGGAGAATGGTGCCATCCTACACAGGTGCCTGAAGAAGAGAATGGCGCCATCCTACACAGGTACCTGAAGAGGAGAACGGCGCCATCCTACACAGGTACCTGAAGAGGAGAACGGCGCCATCCTACACAGGTACCTGAAGAGGAGAATGGTGCCATCCTACACAGGTGCCTGAAGAAGAGAATGGCGCCATCCTACACAGGTACCTGAAGAGGAGAATGGTGCCATCCTACACAGGTGCCTGAAGAAGAGAATGGCGCCATCCTACACAGGTGGCCAGAGAAGAGAATGGCGCCATCCTGCACAGGTGCCTGAAAGAGAGAACGGCGCCATCCTACACAGGTGGCCAGAGAAGAGAATGGCGCCATCCTACACAGGTGGCCAGAGAAGAGAATGGCGCCATCCTACACAGGTGGCCAGAAGAGAGAACGGCGCCATCCTACACAGGTGTCTGAAAGAGAGAACGGCACCATCCTACACAGGTGTCTGAAAGAGAGAACGGCACCATCCTACACAGGTGCCTGAAGAGAATGGCGCCATCCTACACAGGTGGCCGGAAGAGAGAATGGCGCCATCCTACACAGGTGCCCTAAAAGGCCCCACATAGCGGGCCACAGCCAAAAAGCTCTGCGGGAAAAAAATTGGAAATGCATTGCGTTTTTTTGTGCAGCGCTTTTCCTAGACAATCCGCAAAGTTTTCCTCCTTCCATTATACCTATAGGTAAACCGCCAGCAGTTCCATAGGTATAACTAAGGGCTCGTACACGGGGCAAGAGGGGGCGGATTTTGACGCCGAATCCACCTCAGAATCCGCCTCCTCACAATGGAGGTCTATGTAGACCGCTAGCTTCCTTTTTACCATGCGCGGTATGTTCTGGCTGCCCTTTCCTCAGGCAGATTCTGCGGCTGCGTCAGCACCCTCTGGACTACCCCCATTCATTTGAGCCCAATCCAGAGCGGGAGCCGCGACAGTCGCATTTTGGTCCTATTCTGACGTGGCCTCCCACATCAGAATCAGGACCAAGAGAGAACTGTCTGATCACTGACGCTGAGCAATCCTGACAATGGGGGTCCACAAGTACCCCAAGAGAATGGAGCAGGCCTGATCTAAGCTCAGGTTACTTTTAGGAATCCCATAAAAGTGGACAGCCTCTTTAACCCTTTACGTCACTGGACTCCCTGGTTGCCAAAACAATCTGCCGCTCCGATCTGGCAGCTACTCTGACGGGCAGCCCCGAAACATCTGCCATAGGAGGACACAGGTTGCATTTTTACAGAGATCAGCGTCTCTATAGATGTATGGCATCTGCTTATCCTGGTCTTGCCATGCAGGGGGTGAGGGCACTTATCTGGGCATGTGCCAGATCTTCTCAGCAGATTGTGCCTCTTATCAGCGCAGACTGACAGCGATGGCCGTCGCTTCCGTCACTGATAACCGCCACGCAGCAAATACGGAAATTAAATGAAATTTACAAAAAAATGTGTCCAAAAATGCAGTCGAGCCGGGTCAGAGATGAACCGTCACGTCGCACGGACTCATTAAAGCTCGCGTGTCACCCTATGCAGGCCGCAGCTGAATGGCCGCATTGTCAGACCCCCTGAGGTCATGGGGAGTCACCGACAATAGCGGCTGACACTGACCCTGGGACATCATCCACCATGACACATGGGCACAACAACACTGAGTCACAGCCAGAGCTTGGAAGAGAGGGAAGATCACTGACAAAGCTGCAGTACCACTCTATGCCTTGTATGAAAGGGGCGCTCCAGTCATCCTACCCGCTCTGTATGAGCAGAGACCCTGGACTAATGGTCCATATGTCTGGGACTACAACTCTCAGCAGTGACATTGCAGCAGCATTATAAGACTGGCAGTGGATAACAGAGATGCACAGCAGCACAGAGGTATCCAGCAGATTGTGGTAGAACCGGTCCATGGGAAGTGTGTCAGAGATCAGGTGTAGCCAGGAGTCATGGCCGCCATAACAAGCAGGACAGTCACAGTGAAGGGGAGGTGGAGTGTGACCACGTGACATAAACAAGGTGAAGGTCAAAGGCAAAATTGTCACTTATTACAGCCAAGAGTTGTCACTGCGATCTGCCCAACCAATGAAACACTGACCGTGTGCCCCTGTCCCAAAGTAATGAAGAAGTCAGAGAATAAATTATCAGGTGCTCAGAACAGAGGCTGTCACTCCTGTGCCCAGTGTCCACCATCGGAGGCCGTCACTCTACACTCCCTCTTGCCACCGGCTGTCACTCTGCACTCCCTCCTGGCACCGGCTGTCACTCTGCACTCCCTCCTGGCACCGGCTGTCACTCTGCACTCCCTCCTGGCACCGGCAGTCACTCTGCACTCCCTCCTGGCACCGGCAGTCACTCTGCACTCCCTCCTGGCACCGGCAGTCACTCTGCACTCCCTCCTGGCACCGGCTGTCACTCTGCACTCCCTCCTGGCACCGGCTGTCACTCTGCACTCCCTCCTGGCACCGGCTGTCACTCTGCACTCCCTCCTGGCACCGGCTGTCACTCTGCACTCCCTCCTGGCACCGGCTGTCACTCTGCACTCCCCCCTGGCACCGGCAGTCACTCTGCACTCCCCCCTGGCACCGGCAGTCACTCTGCACTCCCCCCTGGCACCGGCAGTCACTCTGCACTCCCCCCTGGCACCGGCAGTCACTCTGCACTCCCCCCTGGCACCGGCTGTCACTCTGCACTCCCCCCTGGCACCGGCTGTCACTCTGCACTCCCCCCTGGCACCGGCTGTCACTCTGCACTCCCCCCTGGCACCGGCAGTCACTCTGCACTCCCCCCTGGCACCGGCAGTCACTCTGCACTCCCTCCTGGCACCGGCTGTCACTCTGCACTCCCTCCTGGCACCGGCTGTCACTCTGCACTCCCTCCTGGCACCGGCAGTCACTCTGCACTCCCTCCTGGCACCGGCTGTCACTCTGCACTCCCTCCTGGCACCGGCTGTCACTCTGCACTCCCTCCTGGCACCGGCTGTCACTCTGCACTCCCTCCTGGCACCGGCTGTCACTCTGCACTCCCTCCTGGCACCGGCTGTCACTCTGCACTCCCTCCTGGCACCGGCTGTCACTCTGCACTCCCTCCTGGCACCGGCTGTCACTCTGCACTCCCTCCTGGCACCGGCTGTCACTCTGCACTCCCTCCTGGCACCGGCTGTCACTCTGCACTCCCTCCTGGCACCGGCTGTCACTCTGCACTCCCTCCTGGCACCGGCTGTCACTCTGCACTCCCTCCTGGCACCGGCTGTCACTCTGCACTCCCTCCTGGCACCGGCTGTCACTCTGCACTCCCTCCTGGCACCGGCTGTCACTCTGCACTCCCTCCTGGCACCGGCTGTCACTCTGCACTCCCTCCTGGCACCGGCTGTCACTCTGCACTCCCTCCTGGCACCGGCTGTCACTCTGCACTCCCTCCTGGCTCCGGCTGTCACTCTGCACTCCCTCCTGGCACCGGCTGTCACTCTGCACTCCCTCCTGGCACCGGCTGTCACTCTGCACTCCCTCCTGGCACCGGCTGTCACTCTGCACTCCCTCCTGGCACCGGCTGTCACTCTGCACTCCCTCCTGGCACCGGCTGTCACTCTGCACTCCCTCCTGGCACCGGCTGTCACTCTGCACTCCCTCCTGGCACCGGCTGTCACTCTGCACTCCCTCCTGGCACCGGCTGTCACTCTGCACTCCCTCCTGGCACCGGCTGTCACTCTGCACTCCCTCCTGGCACCGGCTGTCACTCTGCACTCCCTCCTGGCACCGGCTGTCACTCTGCACTCCCTCCTGGCACCGGCTGTCACTCTGCACTCCCTCCTGGCACCGGCTGTCACTCTGCACTCCCTCCTGGCACCGGCTGTCACTCTGCACTCCCTCCTGGCACCGGCTGTCACTCTGCACTCCCTCCTGGCACCGGCTGTCACTCTGCACTCCCTCCTGGCACCGGCTGTCACTCTGCACTCCCTCCTGGCACCGGCTGTCACTCTGCACTCCCTCCTGGCACCGGCTGTCACTCTGCACTCCCTCCTGGCACCGGCTGTCACTCTGCACTCCCTCCTGGCACCGGCTGTCACTCTGCACTCCCTCCTGGCACCGGCTGTCACTCTGCACTCCCTCCTGGCACCGGCTGTCACTCTGCACTCCCTCCTGGCACCGGCTGTCACTCTGCACTCCCTCCTGGCACCGGCTGTCACTCTGCACTCCCTCCTGGCACCGGCTGTCACTCTGCACTCCCTCCTGGCACCGGCTGTCACTCTGCACTCCCTCCTGGCACCGGCTGTCACTCTGCACTCCCTCCTGGCACCGGCTGTCACTCTGCACTCCCTCCTGGCACCGGCTGTCACTCTGCACTCCCTCCTGGCACCGGCTGTCACTCTGCACTCCCTCCTGGCAGTGGCTGTCACTCTGCACTCCCTCCTGGCACTGGCAGTCACTCTGCACTCCCTCCTGGCACTGGCTGTCACTCTGCACTCCCTCCTGGCACTGGCTGTCACTCTGCACTCCCTCCTGGCTCCGGCTGTCACTCTGCACTCCCTCCTGGCAGTCACTCTGCACTCCCTCCTGGCACCGGCTGTCACTCTGCACTCCCTCCTGGCACCGGCTGTCACTCTGCACTCCCTCCTGGCACCGGCTGTCACTCTGCACTCCCTCCTGGCAGTGGCTGTCACTCTGCACTCCCTCCTGGCAGTGGCTGTCACTCTGCACTCCCTCCTGGCACTGGCAGTCACTCTGCACTCCCTCCTGGCACTGGCTGTCACTCTGCACTCCCTCCTGGCACTGGCTGTCACTCTGCACTCCCTCCTGGCTCCGGCTGTCACTCTGCACTCCCTCCTGGCAGTCACTCTGCACTCCCTCCTGGCACCGGCTGTCACTCTGCACTCCCTCCTGGCAGTGGCTGTCACTCTGCACTCCCTCCTGGCAGTGGCTGTCACTCTGCACTCCCTCCTGGCAGTGGCTGTCACTCTGCACTCCCTCCTGGCACTGGCTGTCACTCTGCACTCCCTCCTGGCTCCGGCTGTCACTCTGCACTCCCTCCTGGCAGTCACTCTGCACTCCCTCCTGGCAGTGGCTGTCACTCTGCACTCCCTCCTGGCAGTGGCTGTCACTCTGCACTCCCTCCTGGCAGTGGCTGTCACTCTGCACTCCCTCCTGGCAGTGGCTGTCACTCTGCACTCCCTCCTAGCAGTGGCTGTCACTCTGCACTCCCTCCTGGCAGTGGCTGTCACTCTGCACTCCCTCCTGGCACTGGCTGTCACTCTGCACTCCCTCCTGGCTCCGGCTGTCACTCTGCACTCCCTCCTGGCACCGGCTGTCACTCTGCACTCCCTCCTGGCACCGGCTGTCACTCTGCACTCCCTCCTGGCAGTGGCTGTCACTCTGCACTCCCTCCTGGCAGTGGCTGTCACTCTGCACTCCCTCCTGGCACCGGCTGTCACTCTGCACTCCCTCCTGGCACCGGCTGTCACTCTGCACTCCCTCCTGGCACCGGCTGTCACTCTGCACTCCCTCCTGGCACCGGCTGTCACTCTGCACTCCCTCCTGGCACCGGCTGTCACTCTGCACTCCCTCCTGGCACCGGCTGTCACTCTGCACTCCCTCCTGGCACCGGCTGTCACTCTGCACTCCCTCCTGGCAGTCACTCTGCACTCCCTCCTGGCACCGGCTGTCACTCTGCACTCCCTCCTGGCACTGGCTGTCACTCTGCACTCCCTCCTGGCACTGGCTGTCACTCTGCACTCCCTCCTGGCACTGGCTGTCACTCTGCACTCCCTCCTGGCACCGGCTGTCACTCTGCACTCCCTCCTGGCACCGGCTGTCACTCTGCACTCCCTCCTGGCAGTGGCTGTCACTCTGCACTCCCTCCTGGCACTGGCTGTCACTCTGCACTCCCTCCTGGCAGTGGCTGTCACTCTGCACTCCCTCCTGGCAGTGGCTGTCACTCTGCACTCCCTCCTGGCACCGGCTGTCACTCTGCACTCCCTCCTGGCAGTGGCTGTCACTCTGCACTCCCTCCTGGCAGTGGCTGTCACTCTGCACTCCCTCCTGGCAGTGGCTGTCACTCTGCACTCCCTCCTGGCACCGGCTGTCACTCTGCACTCCCTCCTGGCAGTGGCTGTCACTCTGCACTCCCTCCTGGCAGTGGCTGTCACTCTGCACTCCCTCCTGGCACCGGCTGTCACTCTGCACTCCCTCCTGGCAGTGGCTGTCACTCTGCACTCCCTCCTGGCACTGGCTGTCACTCTGCACTCCCTCCTGGCAGTGGCTGTCACTCTGCACTCCCTCCTGGCACCGGCTGTCACTCTGCACTCCCTCCTGGCAGTGGCTGTCACTCTGCACTCCCTCCTGTCACTCTGCACTCCCTCCTGGCACCGGCTGTCACTCTGCACCCCCTCCTGGCACTCGTGACTGGGACACTTGCTGTCACTAGAAGTTGCAGGCTCCGCTCACAGTTGGCAGCAGTTCCCCTCCCAGCTGTCAGTCACAGCCCCGGGCTCCCGGCACACCTCCACGGACTCCATCCCTCTCCCTCAGCCGCTCACCTCTCTTGTTCATCGGCCGGATCCTCACGGCCACCTTCACCTTGGAGTCGCTCATCCTGCGCTCTGCGAGGTTCCCAGGACCTGCCCGGACCCCGCCGGCTTCCGTCTCTCGGCGAGGTGGGCGGTGACCAAGGGGCGTAGCTTGGGAGGCACGACGTCATGACGCCATAAATTAAAGGGCGACGTGCTGGATCACGTGGCGTGAAAATGTTACCATGGAGACGCAGCAGCTTCTGATTCCAGCTTTTTGACTGTCCTCTGGTCTATGAGGTACCTGTGTGTGTCACTAGTGTCACCTCTGTAGGGGGCAGAACAAGCCGCCATCTGAAACAGGAGGGACAGGAGGGCTGGAGGGGCTGCTGCTATCATCCAATCACCTGGATGCTTTCACTTTGGAATTTGCCTCCGAAAATGAAAGCTGTGATGTGATTTGTTGCTGTAGGTGACTACTCTGTGCGCTTATGAATGCACCTCCCCCATATATACTGACATGTCCTCCTAAATATGCCCCCACATTATAATGTCCCTTTAATATGCCCCCACATTATAATGTCCCTTTAATATGCCCCCACATTATAATGTCCCTTTAATATGACCCCACATTATAATGTCCCTTTAATATGCCTCCACATTATAATGCCCCTTTAATATGCCTCCACATTATAATGTCCCTTTAATATAATGTCCCTTTAATATGCCCCCACATTATAATGTCCCTTTAATATGCCCCCCACATTATAATGCCCCTTTAATATGCCTCCACATTATAATGTCCCTTTAATATGGCCCCACATTATAATGCCCCTTTAATATGCCTCCACATTATAATGCCCCTTTAATATGCCTCCACATTATAATGTCCCTTTAATATAATGTCCCTTTAATATGCCCCCACATTATAATGTCCCTTTAATATGCCCCCCCACATTATAATGTCCCTTTAATATGGCCCCCACATTATAATGTCCCTTTAATATGCCTCCACATTATAATGTCCCTTTAATATGCCTCCACATTATAATGTCCCTTTGATATGCCTCCACATTATAATGTCCCTTTAATATGGCCCCCACATTATAATGTCCCTTTAATATGCCCGCACATTATAATGCCCCTTTAATATGCCTCCACATTATAATGTCCCTTTAATATGCCCCCACATTATAATGTCCCTTTAATATGACCCCATATTATAATGCCCCTTTAATATGACCCCATATTATAATGTCCCTTTAATATGCCCCCACATTATAATGCCCCTTTAATATGCCTCCACATTATAATGTCCCTTTAATATGACCCCATATTATAATGCCCCTTTAATATGACCCCATATTATAATGTCCCTTTAATATGCCCCCACATTATAATGCCCCTTTAATATGCCTCCACATTATAATGTCCCTTTAATATGACCCCATATTATAATGTCCCTTTAATATGCCCCCACATTATAATGTCCCTTTAATATGACCCCATATTATAATGCCCCTTTAATATGCCCCCACATTATAATGTCCTCCTAAATATGCCCCACATTATAATGTCCCTTTAATATGCCCCCATGTTATAATGCCCTCCTTAATATGCCCCCAGATTATAATGTCCCTTTAATATGCCTGCACATTATAATGTCCCTTTAATATAATGTCCCTTTAATATGCCCCCACATTATAATGCCCCTTTAATATAATGTCCCTTTAATATGCCCCCACATTATAATGCCCCTTTAATATAATGTCCCTTTAATATGCCCCCACATTATAATGTCCCTTTAATATGCCCCCACATTATAATGCCCCTTTAATATAATGTCCCTTTAATATGCCCCCACATTATAATGTCCCTTTAATATGCCCCCACATTATAATGTCCCTTTAATATGCCCCCCACATTATAATGTCCCTTTAATATGCCCCCCACATTATAATGTCCCTTTAATATGGCCCCACATTATAATGTTCCCTGAGAGAGAGATAATAGACTGACTTAAAGGGATAGGCGAGCAGTATCCGAGTCCTGAAGAACCCCTTTAAGGACGCACAGGAGGGAGACATTATGGCAGTATGGAAATATTACCCCATATCAGAGTGTGTGACGTATAACAAGGGCACAATGTACATGAATCTTTATGCTGAAGACCTGACCACAGACTACTCGCAGCTGAGGGTTTGCTACAGTTGGCTCCAGCCTTGATACAAACACATAAACCACAGCAATTTCTCTCCTGCCCTGATGGTTTGTCACAATGTGTCAGTGCAGGTACTTGCGGACTACGATGATATCCTCGCAGTCTTGTAGGAAAACGGTTCCTTAGTAGGAATTATATGAAATTTGCCATCAGACGCATCCACAACCGCTACAACGGTTACGATTTGTGGAGAAGGGCTGCCCCCTGCTGGTCACTGTGCAGTACTGCCACATAATATAAGACCGAGAAGCAGCGAAAGGTCAGAACGATCCTTCAGCGGATCAATATTCTTAGAAGTATTAATCGCTCCGCAGGGTTGTCATCTTCTTGGGATTTGCCCTCATCACTGAAATGTTAGACCGGAGAGGAAAAATATTCCCCATCGCTCATGAAATCTGCCGAGAGCCAATAAGGGTCAGATAGTAATGGCGCCTCGCGACCCCCCCGTAACCCTCCACTCAATAAAGAGCCAATAGAATGGATATTGTACTAATTGATATACATGGAGTGTCCGAGGGGTCTGTTTCCAAATTGGGCCGTCACCCAGACAGAGCGCAGCACACCCCACAGGCTATAGGAATGGGGATCGGGAGGGAAATGGAGATTATTGCCCAAAAAATGACTCCGCACAGTAACTACACTGAACGACCACTGTATTAGAGACCCCCTCTACTAGTGCATTGGAACTCCTCTGGCCATCAGCAATTCAATTCATGGGACACCGGGTGCGCCAGGAAAACCTTCCCCCTGCCATTACTCCACTTCTACCTCCATTACTCCACTTCTACCTCGGATTAGTCTACTTCTACCTCCATTACTCCACTTCTACCTCCATTACTCCATTTCTACCTCAGATTACTCCACTTCTATCTCCATTTCTCTACTTCTATCTCCATTACTCCACTTCTACCTTAGATTACTTCACTTCTACCTCCATTACTCCATTTCTACCTCAGATTACTCCACTTCTACCTCGGATTAGTCTACTTCTATCTCCATTACTCCACTTCTATCTCCATTACTCCACTTCTATCTCCATTACTCCACTTCTACCTCCATTACTCCATTTCTACCTCAGATTACTCCACTTCTATCTCCATTTCTCTACTTCTATCTCCATTACTCCACTTCTACCTTAGATTACTTCACTTCTACCTCCATTACTCCATTTCTACCTCAGATTACTCCACTTCTACCTCGGATTAGTCTACTTCTATCTCCATTACTCCACTTCTATCTCCATTACTCCACTTCTATCTCCATTACTCCACTTCTATCTCCATTACTCCACTTCTATCTCCATTTCTCCACGTCTATCTCCATTTCTCCACGTCTATCTCCATTTCTCCACTTCTACCTCCATTACTCCATTTCTACCTCAGATTACTCCACTTCTACCTCCATTACTCCACTTCTACCTCAGATTACTTCACTTCTACCTCAGATTACTTCACTTCTACCTCCATTACTCCATTTCTACCTCAGATTACTCCACTTCTACCTCCATTACTCCACTTCTACCTCAGATTACTTCACTTCTACCTCAGATTACTTCACTTCTACCTCCATTACTCCATTTCTACCTCAGATTACTCCACTTCTACCTCCATTACTCCACTTCTACCTCACATCACTTCACGTCTATCTCCATTACTCCACTTCTATCTCCATTTCTCCACTTCTATCTCCATTTCTCCACGTCTATCTCCATTTCTCCACGTCTATCTCCATTTCTCCACTTCTACCTCCATTACTCCATTTCTACCTCAGATTACTCCACTTCTACCTCCATTACTCCACTTCTACCTCAGATTACTTCACTTCTACTTCCATTACTCCACTTCTACCAACAATTACTCGACTTCTACCTCAGATTAGTCTACTTCTATCTCCATTACTCCACGTCTACCTCGGATTAGTCTACTTCTATCTCCATTTCTCCACTTCTATTTCCATTTCTCCGCTTCTACCTCAGATCACTTCTCTTCTACCTCCATTACTCCACTTCTACCTCAGATTACTTCACTTCTACCTCCATTACTCCATTTCTACCTCAGATTACTCCACTTCTACCTCCATTACTCCACTTCTACCTCGGATTAGTCTACTTCTATCTCCATTTCTTCACTTCTACCTCCATTACTCCACTTCTACCTCATATCACTTCACTTCTATCTCCATTACTCCACTTCTGCCTCAGATTACTTCACTTCTACCAACCATTACTCGACTTCTACCTCAGATTAGTCTACTTCTATCTCCATTTCTCCACTTCTACTTCCATTACTCCACTTCTACCTCAGATTACTTCACTTCTACCAACATTACTTCACTTCTACTTCCAATTACTTCACTTCTACCTCCTTTTCTCTACAAGACTAAGGGCTAGTTCACATGTAGTTATTTGGTCTGGGTCAAAAAAACACCTCCCATTGAATTCAATGGGAGCTGGTCATTTCCTTTTTCTGCGAGCAGTATTTTACTGCTCGCAGAAAAAAGAAGCGAGCTGACCTATCTTCAGGCAGATTCCGCCTGGAAAAACCCATTGAAGTCAATGGGAGGTGAAAAAATGCTTCAGAAACCGCTAGCGCTTTTTTCCAGGTCCATACGCTGCTGGAGCAAAGAAAACTAAAAACGCCTCAAAATGCTCCTCATATTAAAAACCGTATCAAAAAAACCTTTTTCTCTTTAAAATACTCTCCAAAAAACTCTGTATGAACATAAGTGGAAGGCACAAATACAATGGAAAAGCAGATAACATGTATTTCCCGCTCTGTTCTCCATAGAGGACAATGATGACATTATACCTAAGGCTTACATCACATTAGCAACAGAGGAGCCGTCACCCAATTCTGTCATGTTTGACAGAAAAAACTGCAAATCTGTCTCCCAAGATGTAAATAGGGAGACAGTGCCTCTGTTATGCTGCCCTCTATAGGGAGCACCCTGAACATCATGCCCGACTTTCCCAGAAGCCTTCACTGCATAATGTGGGATTTTTACCAAGTCAGTTCTCTCTACGCTGCGCTGACGAGGTCCAACCAGACCGAAACGGCTGTCCGTAGCTGAGAAATTGATTTGGTTATAACCCCACATTATGCAGTAAAGACTTCTGGGAAAGTCGGGCATGATGTCCAGGGTGCTTCCCAGTAGAGGGCAGCATAACAGAGGCACTGTCTTCCTGTTTACATCTTGGGAGACAGATTTGCATATCCTTCCCATATTTACATCTTGGGAGACAGGTTTGCATATTCCTCCCATGTTCCCTTGCAGTGGAGCGATTATGGCTGTATAAGTCTCCACACACCTAATAGGTGGTTTCTCCTTAAGGAGGAACATTATCCCCATAAAGAAAGAACTGCAGCATACATCACAGTGAGATGGATCCCATTATAAGGTAACTAGCCTCTGCCTGCGGCTTCGTCTGCGGGTTGTTGGTGTCGATGATCCACCTATATTCAGCAAACTGCTGCCACGGATGGTTCACCTGCTCCGGTATTTAGGCAGCTCTCAAGTTGTCCTGCTGCTGATCTTGTTCCTCGCACTGTGCCTGTGATTGTTGTGGCATCTCAGCATCTCGCCGGGACACCATATAATGAGTGTGTTGTTGGTGTGGATGATCCCCCTCAGCTCCGCTTGAGGAGAAGTCTGTGACTTCTGGCTCCTTCATAGCGCTCCTTGTTTGCGACAAATTAGATTCTCTTTTTCCCAGCATTTTGAAAATTGGCAAACTGCCAATGTGGATTAAAGGTGTTTACCCTAGTCAGTGTGTCAGCACTGCCTGAAGCAGATCATATAATACGCAAATGCACGTACACAATCCACTGAGGGTTAGCTGAGTGTTTACACACAGAGAGATAACAGCCCTGGCTTTCTCAGAAGCTGAGATAAGAGCAGTGTAATATAGGTGTAATATAGTATGTGAACATAAATTCATAACAGTCGTGAAGCCATGTCATTTACTGGGATAAAAAGTAGCCGATGTTTTAATCGAGGTTACAATCTATCTGTGTGCTGAATTTCATCCAAATCCGATCAGCCGTTTTTGCGTGATTGATTGACGAACAAACATCCAAACACACAAACTAGCAGGCTACAGGGACTGTCTGGTTCTAGCTGTAGCTGTAGTGTGAAAAAAAAAAAAAGTGGTGCACAGTGACCTCCAGTGGTAGTCTGTAGTATTGCAAGAGCAACTGTAGTAATATTGCTGATACCTCACCAGGCACTGAATGACACCATCTTATTCCGTAGAGCAGTTCACAGTATTCTGGTAGTCTGTATTATTCCACCCCTGCTAGCTGAACAGAAGAGTTATGGGGGATCTGTAGATGACACTGTTATGGAGGATCTGTAGATGACACTGTTATGGGGATCTGTAGATGACACTGTTATGGGGGATCTGTAGATGACACTGTTATGTGAGATCTGTAGATGACGCTGTTATGGAGGATCTGTAGATGACACTGTTATGGGGATCTGTAGATGACACTGTTATGGGGATCTGTAGATGACACTGTTATGGGGGATCTGTAGATGACACTGTTATGGGGATCTGTAGATGACACTGTTATGGGGGATCTGTAGATGACACTGTTATGGAGGATCTGTAGATGACACTGTTATGGGGATCTGTAGATGACACTGTTATGGGGGATCTGTAGATGACACTGTTATGGGGGATCTGTAGATGACACTGTTATGGGGATCTGTAGATGACACTGTTATGGGGGATCTGTAGATGACACTGTTATGTGAGATCTGTAGATGACGCTGTTATGGAGGATCTGTATATGACGCTGTTATGGAGGATCTGTAGATGACGCTGTTATGGGGATCTGTAGATGACACTGTTATGGGGATCTGTAGATGACACTGTTATGGGGGATCTGTAGATGACACTGTTATGGGGGATCTGTAGATGACACTGTTATGGGGATCTGTAGATGACACTGTTATGGGGGATCTGTAGATGACACTGTTATGGAGGATCTGTAGATGACACTGTTATGGGGATCTGTAGATGACACTGTTATGGAGGATCTGTAGATGACACTGTTATGGGGATCTGTAGATGACACTGTTATGGGGGATCTGTAGATGACACTGTTATGGGGGATCTGTAGATGACACTGTTATGGGGATCTGTAGATGACACTGTTATGGGGGATCTGTAGATGACACTGTTATGGGGGATCTGTAGATGACACTGTTATGGGGGATCTGTAGATGACACTGTTATGGGGATCTGTAGATGACACTGTTATGGAGGATCTGTAGATGACACTGTTATGGGGATCTGTAGATGACACTGTTATGGGGGATCTGTAGATGACACTGTTATGGGGGATCTGTAGATGACACTGTTATGGGGATCTGTAGATGACACTGTTATGGAGGATCTGTAGATGACACTGTTATGGGGATCTGTAGATGACACTGTTATGGGGGATCTGTAGATGACACTGTTATGGGGGATCTGTAGATGACACTGTTATGGGGGATCTGTAGATGACACTGTTATGGGGATCTGTAGATGACACTGTTATGGGGGATCTGTAGATGACACTGTTATGGAGGATCTGTAGATGACACTGTTATGGGGATCTGTAGATGACACTGTTATGGGGGATCTGTAGATGACACTATTATGGGGGATCTGTAGATGACACTGTTATGGGGGATCTGTAGATGACACTGTTATGGGGGATCTGTAGATGACACTGTTATGGGGATCTGTAGATGACACTGTTATGGGGGATCTGTAGATGACACTGTTATGGGGGATGTGTAGATGACACTGTTATGGAGGATCTGTAGATGACACTGTTATGGGGATCTGTAGATGACACTGTTATGGGGGATCTGTAGATGACACTGTTATGGGGGATCTGTAGATGACACTGTTATGGGGGATCTGTAGATGACACTTATGGGGGATCTGTAGATGACACTGTTATGGGGGATCTGTAGATGACACTGTTATGGAGGATCTGTAGATGACACTGTTATGGGGGATCTGTAGATGACATTGTTATGGGGATCTGTAGATGACACTGTTATGGGGGATCTGTAGATGACACTGTTATGGGGGATCTGTAGATGACACTGTTATGGGGGATCTGTAGATGACACTGTTATGGGGGATCTGTAGATGACACTTATGGGGGATCTGTAGATGACACTGTTATGGGGGATGTGTAGATGACACTGTTATGGGGATCTGTATATGACACTGTTATGGGGGATGTGTAGATGACACTGTTATGGGGGATCTGTAGATGACACTGTTATGGGGGATGTGTAGATGACACTGTTATGGAGATCTATGGATGATACAGTTATGTTGAAGCCTTTTCTGGACAGGTAGGGATTAGTTGTCACTTGCACACTATGTGGTGTCCAGGTAGGTCAGGTGTGGTTGCAGATGATGACTCTCTGTGATCTAGAGGAGCCTCAGAGGGTACAGACAGACCTATTACCTTCACAGTACTGGCAGAATAGCCCCTAGTTGAGAGGAGCTGTTGTAGATGGAGGGTTCCATGGATTGGGCACACCTTTCCCTGTACTAGTGAGAGTGCCGGTCCACTCCTTGGGGCCTATATTGGTGCCTTCTTCCGTCACATGGTCAGTTCTTGGGAGATGTATGTGATGATGCATGAGATACTGACATGGGGACTCAGTGACAAGCCATCAGTACTATTGACCGATTCCTACATCCTTGTATCAGGCGGACAAGGCCCTGCTGAAGCAGATGCAAGAGAGTCGCATGATCGAACCAAGACGAGCCCCGAGCTCCCCAATCCTACAGGTGAAGAAGAGAATGACTTCTCGAGGGTCTCTGTGGATTATCACCCACTGGACGCTTGCACGGACCATGACACCCACCCCGTTCAGGAATTAGAGAGTTACTAAAGGCCCTGGGGTAAGCCCAATACTTTTCCACACTGGATTTGGCCAGTGCCTGCAGGCAGGTTCCTGTTGCCCAGTAGACATAGACGGCTTTCATAATGCCACGGACTTCTTACAGATGCTATTGAACAATGGGCCGACCTTGTTCCTCAGTTGGTGCCTGCTCAGGTCCTTCTCCCTGGTATACCTGACCCCCAGGGGGCGCTGCAAGGCTAAAGGTATAAAGTCATAAAAGTTATCGACTAATTGACTAAATGTGTAGTAGTGGCCCCCAGACCCTACGGCTGACACAGGCACCTTATACTCTCTGAAGACTCTCCTGGACAGCTCCATTAGGACCAGGTGGGGCGAATGATAGAGGAACTATGTAGACGGTATTGAATTCAGAAGACATATACCGCCCCATATCACCCCCGGGGAACGGTGCTTGTGACTAGAGGAATTGCACTATAGCCTGGAGGAACAGAAGAAGGAGCCAAGCTGGTGCGTGTACTGTAATACTGTGCCCATATCTGCTGATCCTCAGAAGGAACAGAAGGTGCTACACAAAGTGATGCCACATAAAAGCAACCTATAGGCACTTTATGGTAGTGTTACTTCGGGCACTGTATGGTAGAGTAACTTCAGGCACTGTATGCTAGTGTTATTTCAGGCACTGTATGGTAGTATTACTTTGGGCACTGTATGATAGTTACTTCAGGTACTGTATGGTAGTATTACTTCAGGCACTGTATGGCAGTATTACTTCAGGTACTGTATGGTAGTATTACTTCGGGCACTGTATGGTAGAGTTACTTCAGGCACTGTATGATAGAGTTACTTCAGGTACTGTAAGATAGCATTACTTCAGGTACTGTATGGCAGTATTACTTCAGGTACTGTATGGTAGTATTACTTCGGGCACTGTATGGTAGAGTTACTTCAGGCACTGTATGATAGAGTTACTTCAGGTACTGTATGGTAGTATTACTTCAGGTACTGTATGGTAGTATTACTTCAGGTATTGTATGATAGTGTTACTTCGGGCACTGTATGGTAGTATTACTTTGGGCACTGTATGGTAGTATTACATCAGGCACTGTATGATAGAGTTACTTCGGGCACTGTATGGCTGTATTACTTTGGGCACTGTATGGTAGTATTACTTCGGGCACTGTATGGTAGAGTTACTTCAGGCACTGTATGATAGAGTTACTTCAGGTACTGTAAGATAGTATTACTTCAGGTACTGTATGGTAGTATTACTTCAGGTACTGTATGGTAGTATTACTTCAGGTATTGTGTGATAGTGTTACTTTGGGCACTGTATGGTAGTATTACTTTGGGCACTGTATGGTAGTATTACATCAGGCACTGTATGATAGAGTTATTCGGGCACTGTATGGCTGTATTACTTTGGGCACTGTATGGTAGTGTTACTTCGGGCACTGTATGGTAGTATTACTTCAGGTACTGTATGGTAGTATTACTTCAATCACTGTATGATAATGTTACTTCGGGCACTGTATGGTAGTATTACTTTGGGCACTGTATGGTAGTATTACTTCAGGCACTGTAGGATAGAGTTACTTCGGGCACTGTATGGTAGTATTACTTTGGGCACTGTAAGATAGTTTTACTTCAAGTACTGTATGGTAGTATTACTTCAGGCACTGTATGGCAGTGTTACTTCAGGCACTGTATGATAGAGTTACTTCGGGCACTGTATGGCTGTATTACTTCAGGCACTGTATGATAGAGTTAATTCGGGCACTGTATGGCTGTATTACTTCGGGCACTGTATGGCAGTATTACTTCGGGCACTGTATGGTAGTGTTACTTCAGGCACTGTATGATAGAGTTACTTCGGGCACTGTATAGCTGTATTACTTCGGGCACTTTATGGTAGTGTTACTTCGGGCACTGTATGGTAGTATTACTTCGGGTACTGTATGGTAGTATTACTTCAGGCACTGTATGATAGTTACTTTGGGCACTGTATGGTAGTATTACTTCAGGTACTGTAAGATAGTATTACTTCAGGTAGTGTATGATAGTTACTTTGGGCACTGTATGGTAGTATTACTTCAGGTACTGTAAGATAGTATTACTTCAGGTACTGTATGGTAGTATTACTTCAGGCACTGTATGGTAGTATTACTTTGGGCACTGTATGGTAGTGTTACTTCAGGCACTGTATGGTAGTGTTACTTCGGGCACTGTATGTCAGTATTACTTCGGCACTGTATGGTAGTGTTACTTCAGGCACTGTATGATAGAGTTACTTCGGGCACTGTATGGCTGTATTACTTCGGGCGCTGTATGGTAGTGTTACTTCGGGCACTTTATGGTAGTGTTACTTCGGGCACTGTCTGGTAGTATTACTTCAGGTACTGTATGGTAGTATTACTTCAGGCACTGTATGATAGTTACTTTGGGCACTGTATGGTAGTATTACTTCAGGTACTGTAAGATAGTATTACTTCAGGTACTGTATGGTAGTATTACTTCAGGCACTGTATGGTAGTATTACTTTGGGCACTGTATGGTAGTGTTACTTCAGGCACTGTATGGTAGTGTTACTTCGGGCACTATATGTCAGTATTACTTCGGCACTGTATGGTAGTGTTACTTCAGGCACTGTATGATAGAGTTACTTCGGGCACTGTATGGCTGTATTACTACGGGCGCAGTATGGTAGTGTTACTTTGGGCACTGTATGGTAGTATTACTTCAGGTACTGTATGGTAGCGTTACTTCAGGTACTGTATGGTAGTGTTACTTTAGGTACTGTATGGTAGAGTTACTTCAGGTACTGTATGGTAGTATTACTTCAGGCACTGTATGGTAGTATTACTTCAGGTACTGTATGGTAGTATTACTTCAGGCACTGTATGATAGTTACTTTGGGCACTGTATGGTAGTGTTACTTCGGGCACTGTATGGTAGTATTACTTCAGGTACTGTATGGTAGTATTACTTCAGGTACTGTATGGTAGTATTTCTTCAGGCACTGTATGATAGTTACTTTGGGCACTGTATGGTAGTATTACTTCAGGTACTGTAAGATAGTATTACTTCAGGTACTGTATGGTAGTATTACTTCAGGCATTGTATGCTAGTGTTACTTTGGGCACTGTATGGTAGTATTACTTCAGGTACTGTATGGTAGTGTTACTTCAGGTACTGTATGGTAGAGTTACTTCAGGCACTGTATGATAGAGTTACTTCAGGTACTGTAAGATAGTATTACTTCAGGTACTGTATGGCAGTATTACTTCAGGTACTGTATGGTAGTATTACTTCAGGCACTGTAAGATAGTGTTACTTCGGGCACTGTATGGTAGTATTACTTTGGGCACTGTATGGTAGTATTAGTTCAGGCACTATATGATAGAGTTACTTCTGGCACTGTGTGGTAGTATTACTTTGGGCACTGTATGGTAGTGTTACTTCAGGCACTGTATGGTAGAGTTTCTTCGAGCACTGTATGGCAGTATTACTTCAGGTACTGTATGATAGAATTACTTCAGACACAGTATGGTAGTGTTACTTTGGGCACTCTATGGCTGTGTTACTTTGGGCACTGTATGGCCATATTAATTCAAGCAATGTATGGTAGTGTTACTTCAGGCACTGTATGATAGAGTTACTTCGGGCACTGTATGGTAGTGTTACTTCGGGCACTGTATGGTAGTGTTACTTCGGGCACTGTATGGTAGTATTACTTTGGGCACTGTATGGTAGTATTACATCATGCACTGTATGATAGAGTTACTTCGGGCACTGTATGGCTGTATTACTTCGGGCACTGTATGGTAGTGTTACTTTGGGCACTGTATGGTAGTATTACTTCAGGCACTGTATGATAGAGTTACTTCAGGTACTGTATGGTAGTATTACTTCAAGCACTGTATGATAGTGTTACTTCGGGCACTGTATGGTAGTATTACTTTGGGCACTGTATGGTAGTATTAGTTCAGGCACTGTATGATAGAGTTACTTTGGGCACTGTATGGTAGTATTACTTTGGGCACTGTATGGTAGTGTTACTTCAGGCACTGTATGGTAGAGTTTCTTCGGGCACTGTATGGTAGTGTTACTTCGGGCACTGTATGGTAGTGTTACTTCGGGCACTGTATGGTAGTGTTACTTCGGGCACTGTATGGTAGTATTACTTTGGGCACTGTATAGTAGTATTACATCAGGCACTGTATGATAGAGTTACTTCATGTACTGTATGGTAGTATTACTTCAAGCACTGTGTGATAGAGTTACTTCGGGCACTGTATGGTAGTGTTACTTCAGGAACTGTATGGTAGAGTTTCTTCAGACACTGTATGGTAGTGTTACTTTGGGCACTCTATGGCTGTGTTACTTCGGGCACTGTATGGCAGTATTAATTCAGGCAATGTATGGCAGTCTTACTTCAGGCACTGTATGGTAGTGTTACTTCAGGCACTGTATGGTAGTGTTACTTCGGGCACTGTATGGTAGTGTTACTTCGGGCACTGTATGGTAGTGTTACTTCGGGCACGTATGATAGAGTTACTTCAGGTACTATATGGTAGTGTTACTTCAGGTACTGTATGGCAGTATTACTTCAGGCACTGTATGGTAGTATTACTTCAGGTACTGTATGGTAGTATTACTTCAGACACTGTATGATAGAGTTACTTCGGGCACTGTATGGTAGTATTACTTCAGGTACTGTATGGTAGTATTACTTCGGGCACTGTATGATAGAGTTACTTCTGGTACTGTATGGTAGTATTACTTCAGGTACTGTATGGTAGTATTACTTCAGGCACTGTATGGCAGTGTTCCTTCGGGCACTGTATGGCTGTATTACTTCGGGCACTTTATGGTAGTGTTACTTCGGGCATTGTATGATAGTTACTTTGGGCACTGTATGGTAGTGTTACTTCGGGCACTGTATGGTAGTGTTACTTCGGGCACTGTATGGCAGTATTACTTCGGGCACTGTATGGTAGTGTTACTTCAGGCACTGTATGATAGAGTTACTTCGGGCACTTTATGGTAGTGTTACTTCAGGCACTGTATGGTAGTGTTACTTCGGGCACTGTATGGCAGTATTACTTCGGGCACTGTATGGTAGTGTTACTTCAGGCACTGTATGATAGAGTTACTTCGAGCACTGTATGGCTGTTTTACTTCGGGCACTATATGGTAGTGTTACTTCGGGCACTGTATGGTAGTATTACTTCAGGTACTGTATGGTAGTATTACTTCAGGTACTGTATGGTAGTATTGCTTCAGGCACTGTATGATAGTTACTTTGGGCACTGTATGGTAGTATTACTTCAGGTACTGTAAGATAGTATTACTTCAGGTTCTGTATGGTAGTATTACTTCAGGCACTGTATGGTAGTGTTACTTCGGGCACTGTATGGCTGTATTACTTCGGGCACTGTATGGTAGTGTTACTTCAGGCACTGTATGGTAGTGTTACTTCGGGCACTGTATGGTAGTGTTACTTCGGGCACTGTATGGTAGTGTTACTTCGGGCACGTATGATAGAGTTACTTCAGGTACTGTATGGTAGAGTTTCTTCAGACACTGTATGGTAGTGTTACTTTGGGCACTCTATGGCTGTGTTACTTCGGGCACTGTATGGCAGTATTAATTCAGGCAATGTATGGCAGTCTTACTTCAGGCACTGTATGGTAGTGTTACTTCAGGCACTGTATGGTAGTGTTACTTCGGGCACTGTATGGTAGTGTTACTTCGGGCACTGTATGGTAGTGTTACTTCGGGCACGTATGATAGAGTTACTTCAGGTACTATATGGTAGTGTTACTTCAGGCACTGTATGGTAGTGTTACTTCAGGTACTGTAAGATAGTATTACTTCAGGTACTGTATGGTAGTATTACTTCAGGTACTGTATGGTAGTATTACTTCAGGTACTGTATGATAGTGTTACTTTGGGCACTGTATGGTAGTATTACCTTGGGCACTGTATGGTAGTATTACATCAGGCACTGTATGATAGAGTTACTTCGGGCACTGTATGGTAGTGTTACTTCGGGGATTGTATTGTAGTATTACTTCAGGTACTGTATGGTAGTATTACTTCAGGTACTGTATGGTAGTGTTACTTCAGGTACTGTATGGTAGTGTTACTTTAGGTACTGTATGATAGTTACTTCAGCTACTGTAAGATAGTATTACTTCAGGTACTGTATGGCAGTATTACTTCAGGCACTGTATGGTAGTATTACTTCAGGTACTGTATGGTAGTGTTACTTCAGGCACTGTATGGTAGTGTTACTTCAGGTACTGTATGGTAGTATTACTTCAGGCACTGTATGGTAGTATTACTTTGGGCACTGTATGGTAGTGTTACTTCAGGCACTGTATGGTAGTGTTACTTCGGGCACTGTATGTCAGTATTACTTCGGCACTGTATGGTAGTGTTACTTCAGGCACTGTATGATAGAGTTACTTCGGGCACTGTATGGCTGTATTACTTCGGGCGCTGTATGGTAGTGTTACTTCGGGCACTTTATGGTAGTGTTACTTCGGGCACTGTCTGGTAGTATTACTTCAGGTACTGTATGGTAGTATTACTTCAGGCACTGTATGATAGTTACTTTGGGCACTGTATGGTAGTATTACTTCAGGTACTGTAAGATAGTATTACTTCAGGTACTGTATGGTAGTATTACTTCAGGCACTGTATGGTAGTATTACTTTGGGCACTGTATGGTAGTGTTACTTCAGGCACTGTATGGTAGTGTTACTTCGGGCACTATATGTCAGTATTACTTCGGCACTGTATGGTAGTGTTACTTCAGGCACTGTATGATAGAGTTACTTCGGGCACTGTATGGCTGTATTACTACGGGCGCAGTATGGTAGTGTTACTTTGGGCACTGTATGGTAGTATTACTTCAGGTACTGTATGGTAGCGTTACTTCAGGTACTGTATGGTAGTGTTACTTTAGGTACTGTATGGTAGAGTTACTTCAGGTACTGTATGGTAGTATTACTTCAGGCACTGTATGGTAGTATTACTTCAGGTACTGTATGGTAGTATTACTTCAGGCACTGTATGATAGTTACTTTGGGCACTGTATGGTAGTGTTACTTCGGGCACTGTATGGTAGTATTACTTCAGGTACTGTATGGTAGTATTACTTCAGGTACTGTATGGTAGTATTTCTTCAGGCACTGTATGATAGTTACTTTGGGCACTGTATGGTAGTATTACTTCAGGTACTGTAAGATAGTATTACTTCAGGTACTGTATGGTAGTATTACTTCAGGCATTGTATGCTAGTGTTACTTTGGGCACTGTATGGTAGTATTACTTCAGGTACTGTATGGTAGTGTTACTTCAGGTACTGTATGGTAGAGTTACTTCAGGCACTGTATGATAGAGTTACTTCAGGTACTGTAAGATAGTATTACTTCAGGTACTGTATGGCAGTATTACTTCAGGTACTGTATGGTAGTATTACTTCAGGCACTGTAAGATAGTGTTACTTCGGGCACTGTATGGTAGTATTACTTTGGGCACTGTATGGTAGTATTAGTTCAGGCACTATATGATAGAGTTACTTCTGGCACTGTGTGGTAGTATTACTTTGGGCACTGTATGGTAGTGTTACTTCAGGCACTGTATGGTAGAGTTTCTTCGAGCACTGTATGGCAGTATTACTTCAGGTACTGTATGATAGAATTACTTCAGACACAGTATGGTAGTGTTACTTTGGGCACTCTATGGCTGTGTTACTTTGGGCACTGTATGGCCATATTAATTCAAGCAATGTATGGTAGTGTTACTTCAGGCACTGTATGATAGAGTTACTTCGGGCACTGTATGGTAGTGTTACTTCGGGCACTGTATGGTAGTGTTACTTCGGGCACTGTATGGTAGTATTACTTTGGGCACTGTATGGTAGTATTACATCATGCACTGTATGATAGAGTTACTTCGGGCACTGTATGGCTGTATTACTTCGGGCACTGTATGGTAGTGTTACTTTGGGCACTGTATGGTAGTATTACTTCAGGCACTGTATGATAGAGTTACTTCAGGTACTGTATGGTAGTATTACTTCAAGCACTGTATGATAGTGTTACTTCGGGCACTGTATGGTAGTATTACTTTGGGCACTGTATGGTAGTATTAGTTCAGGCACTGTATGATAGAGTTACTTTGGGCACTGTATGGTAGTATTACTTTGGGCACTGTATGGTAGTGTTACTTCAGGCACTGTATGGTAGAGTTTCTTCGGGCACTGTATGGTAGTGTTACTTCGGGCACTGTATGGTAGTGTTACTTCGGGCACTGTATGGTAGTGTTACTTCGGGCACTGTATGGTAGTATTACTTTGGGCACTGTATAGTAGTATTACATCAGGCACTGTATGATAGAGTTACTTCATGTACTGTATGGTAGTATTACTTCAAGCACTGTGTGATAGAGTTACTTCGGGCACTGTATGGTAGTGTTACTTCAGGAACTGTATGGTAGAGTTTCTTCAGACACTGTATGGTAGTGTTACTTTGGGCACTCTATGGCTGTGTTACTTCGGGCACTGTATGGCAGTATTAATTCAGGCAATGTATGGCAGTCTTACTTCAGGCACTGTATGGTAGTGTTACTTCAGGCACTGTATGGTAGTGTTACTTCGGGCACTGTATGGTAGTGTTACTTCGGGCACTGTATGGTAGTGTTACTTCGGGCACGTATGATAGAGTTACTTCAGGTACTATATGGTAGTGTTACTTCAGGTACTGTATGGCAGTATTACTTCAGGCACTGTATGGTAGTATTACTTCAGGTACTGTATGGTAGTATTACTTCAGACACTGTATGATAGAGTTACTTCGGGCACTGTATGGTAGTATTACTTCAGGTACTGTATGGTAGTATTACTTCGGGCACTGTATGATAGAGTTACTTCTGGTACTGTATGGTAGTATTACTTCAGGTACTGTATGGTAGTATTACTTCAGGCACTGTATGGCAGTGTTCCTTCGGGCACTGTATGGCTGTATTACTTCGGGCACTTTATGGTAGTGTTACTTCGGGCATTGTATGATAGTTACTTTGGGCACTGTATGGTAGTGTTACTTCGGGCACTGTATGGTAGTGTTACTTCGGGCACTGTATGGCAGTATTACTTCGGGCACTGTATGGTAGTGTTACTTCAGGCACTGTATGATAGAGTTACTTCGGGCACTTTATGGTAGTGTTACTTCAGGCACTGTATGGTAGTGTTACTTCGGGCACTGTATGGCAGTATTACTTCGGGCACTGTATGGTAGTGTTACTTCAGGCACTGTATGATAGAGTTACTTCGAGCACTGTATGGCTGTTTTACTTCGGGCACTATATGGTAGTGTTACTTCGGGCACTGTATGGTAGTATTACTTCAGGTACTGTATGGTAGTATTACTTCAGGTACTGTATGGTAGTATTGCTTCAGGCACTGTATGATAGTTACTTTGGGCACTGTATGGTAGTATTACTTCAGGTACTGTAAGATAGTATTACTTCAGGTTCTGTATGGTAGTATTACTTCAGGCACTGTATGGTAGTGTTACTTCGGGCACTGTATGGCTGTATTACTTCGGGCACTGTATGGTAGTGTTACTTCAGGCACTGTATGGTAGTGTTACTTCGGGCACTGTATGGTAGTGTTACTTCGGGCACTGTATGGTAGTGTTACTTCGGGCACGTATGATAGAGTTACTTCAGGTACTGTATGGTAGAGTTTCTTCAGACACTGTATGGTAGTGTTACTTTGGGCACTCTATGGCTGTGTTACTTCGGGCACTGTATGGCAGTATTAATTCAGGCAATGTATGGCAGTCTTACTTCAGGCACTGTATGGTAGTGTTACTTCAGGCACTGTATGGTAGTGTTACTTCGGGCACTGTATGGTAGTGTTACTTCGGGCACTGTATGGTAGTGTTACTTCGGGCACGTATGATAGAGTTACTTCAGGTACTATATGGTAGTGTTACTTCAGGCACTGTATGGTAGTGTTACTTCAGGTACTGTAAGATAGTATTACTTCAGGTACTCTATGGTAGTATTACTTCAGGTACTGTATGGTAGTATTACTTCAGGTACTGTATGATAGTGTTACTTTGGGCACTGTATGGTAGTATTACCTTGGGCACTGTATGGTAGTATTACATCAGGCACTGTATGATAGAGTTACTTCGGGCACTGTATGGTAGTGTTACTTCGGGCATTGTATTGTAGTATTACTTCAGGTACTGTATGGTAGTATTACTTCAGGTACTGTATGGTAGTGTTACTTCAGGTACTGTATGGTAGTGTTACTTTAGGTACTGTATGATAGTTACTTCAGCTACTGTAAGATAGTATTACTTCAGGTACTGTATGGCAGTATTACTTCAGGCACTGTATGGTAGTATTACTTCAGGTACTGTATGGTAGTGTTACTTCAGGCACTGTATGGTAGTGTTACTTCAGGTACTGTATGGTAGTATTACTTCGGGCACTGTATGATAGAGTTACTTCTGGTACTGTATGGTAGTATTACTTCAGGTACTGTATGGTAGTATTACTTCAGGCACTGTATGGCAGTGTTCCTTCGGGCACTGTATGGCTGTATTACTTCGGGCACTTTATGGTAGTGTTACTTCGGGCACTGTATGGTAGTGTTACTTCGGGCATTGTATGATAGTTACTTTGGGCACTGTATGGTAGTGTTACTTCGGGCACTGTATGGTAGTGTTACTTCGGGCACTGTATGGCAGTATTACTTCGGGCACTGTATGGTAGTGTTACTTCAGGCACTGTATGATAGAGTTACTTCGGGCACTTTATGGTAGTGTTACTTCAGGCACTGTATGGTAGTGTTACTTCGGGCACTGTATGGCAGTATTACTTCGGGCACTGTATGGTAGTGTTACTTCAGGCACTGTATGATAGAGTTACTTCGAGCACTGTATGGCTGTTTTACTTCGGGCACTATATGGTAGTGTTACTTCGGGCACTGTATGGTAGTATTACTTCAGGTACTGTATGGTAGTATTACTTCAGGTACTGTATGGTAGTATTGCTTCAGGCACTGTATGATAGTTACTTTGGGCACTGTATGGTAGTATTACTTCAGGTACTGTAAGATAGTATTACTTCAGGTACTGTATGGTAGTATTACTTCAGGCACTGTATGGTAGTGTTACTTCGGGCACTGTATGGCTGTATTACTTCAGGCACTGTATGGTAGTGTTACTTCGGGCACTGTATGGTAGTGTTACTTCGGGTACTGTATGGTAGTGTTACTTCGGGCACTGTATAGTAGTATTACTTCGGGCACTGTTTGGTAGTGTTACTTCGGGCACTGTATGGTAGTGTTACTTCGGGCACTGTATGGTAGTATTACTTCGGGCACTGTTTGGTAGTGTTACTTCGGGCACTGTATAGTAGTATTACTTCGGGCACTGTATGGTAGTGTTACTTCGGGCACTGTATAGTAGTATTACTTCGGGCACTGTATGGTAGTGTTACTTCAGGCACTGTATTGTATGGTAGTGTTACTTCGGGCACTTTATGGTAGTATTACTTCGGGTACTGTATGGTAGTGTTACTTCGGGCACTGTATGGTAGTATTACTTAGGGTACTGTATAGTAGTATTACTTCGGGCACTGTATGGTAGTGTTACTTCGGGCACTGTATAGTAGTATTACTTCGGGCACTGTATGGTAGTGTTACTTCGGGCACTGTATAGTAGTATTACTTCGGGCACTGTTTGGTAGTGTTACTTCGGGCACTGTATGGTAGTATTACTTCGGGCACTGTTTGGTAGTGTTACTTCGGGCACTGTATAGTAGTATTACTTCGGGCACTGTATGGTAGTGTTACTTCGGGCACTGTATAGTAGTATTACTTCGGGCACTGTATGGTAGTGTTACTTCAGGCACTGTATTGTATGGTAGTGTTACTTCGGGCACTGTATGGTAGTATTACTTCGGGTACTGTATGGTAGTATTACTTAGGGCACTGTATGGTAGTGTTACTTCGGGCACTGTATGGTAGTATTACTTAGGGCACTGTATGGTAGTGTTACTTCGGGCACTGTATGGCTGTATTACTTCGGGCACTGTATGGTAGTGTTACTTCGGGTACTGTATGGTAGTGTTACTTCGGGCACTGTATGGTAGTATTACTTAGGGCACTGTATGGTAGTGTTACTTCGGGCACTGTATGGCAGTATTACTTCGGGTACTGTATGGTAGTGTTACTTCGGGTACTGTATGGTAGTGTTACTTTGGGCACTGTATGGTAGTGTTACTGTTTCCTCTTTCTCCATACTTCTTATGCCTCCCTGCCTTCCCACCATGTAGCTGACATGGTATACAGGCCGGGCCCCCCTGCTTGAGGCTGTATACGGCTCCCTGTACATACACATCGCAGGCTTTGTCTTAGTAGCGGTATAAATCCTTTGTGTTGTGTACAGAGCAGATGTTCTACCTCCTCGCCAGAGAGACACAAGAACAATCTCCGACCAGTGCGGATCCTCACGTGGCGCTGCAGCAGCTGCAGACAGGTGTTTCACGTAACCAGCATTACTTTTAATGAACACAAGAAGAACTTTCAGGATTCTTCAGCCGAAGGGGAAAAAAACAACAACTTTCTGTTTTCAGCTTTTATTTGGCAGGAGATGAGACATGGAGAGTAGAAAACACATTGTCTGTACACCCACTGCAAGCCCACACCACCACCGCCAAACAGGAGCGGACCACCATTATTACGCATCTGAGTGACTGGTGGCGGCATCGCGGAGACGTGGAGGACAAGTGCTGCATAGTGACTGCCCGGCACCATAAACCGTGCAGATACCTGCACCAAAAAGTCACTAAATTTGGCCTTTGCACAGTTTGCTCCAATAGTTGCACTTCTCTGGGGGTTTTGTTCCACTTGCAACACCAGCAGGCCCATAAGGTTGATGCATTTATTATCATTGGCGCAGGGAATGGGTGTGAGTACGCCTGAAATCTGCGCTCGCTGCTCCTGAGGACAGGTCAGATTGTGGTGCACGGATGACCCCGGATGTGGCGTGCGCCTTCCAACAATGGTGGTGTCTCTGACGCTAGGAGGGTGGAGATGAGGCCCGGGGTATTAATGGCCATTTATAGGATACCTGAGCCCCTTACTATGTAATATCTCCAGAGAGCAACCAAAATGGTCACAAACTCACCAAAATTATAATGTGGCGCCTAAACCAACACCCCTGAAACGTATCTAAGCCTATCAAGTGTGATACAGTCTGCTGAGCTGTGTATCTAATCCTATCATGTGTTATACTGACTGCTGAGCTGTGTATCTAATCCTGTCATATGTTATACTGACTGCTGAGCTGTGTATCTAATCCTATCCTGTGTGATACTGTATACTGAGCTGTGTATCTAATACTATCCTGTGTGATACTGTATACTGAGCTGTGTATCTAATCCTATCCTGTGTGATACTGTCTACTGAGCAGTGTATCTAATCCTATCCTGTGTGATACTGTATACTGAGCTGTGTATCTAATCCTATCCTGTGTGATACTGTATACTGAGCTGTGTATCTAATACTATCCTGTGTGATACTGTATACTGAGCTGTGTATCTAATCCTATCCTGTGTGATACTGTATACTGAGCTGTGTATCTAATCCTATCCTGTGTGATACTGTATACTGAGCTGTGTATCTAATACTATCCTGTGTGATACTGTATACTGAGCTGTGTATCTAATCCTATCCTGTGTGATACTGTCTACTGAGCAGTGTATCTAATCCTATCCTGTGTGATACTGTATACTGAGCTGTGTATCTAATCCTATCCTGTGTGATACTGTCTACTGAGCAGTGTATCTAATCCTATCCTGTGTGATACTGTATACTGAGCTGTGTATCTAATCCTATCCTGTGTGATACTGTCTGCTGAGCTGTGTATCTAATCCTATCCTGTGTGATACTGTATACTGAGCTGTGTATCTAATCCTATCCTGTGTGATACTGTATACTGAGCTGTGTATCTAATCCTATCCTGTGTGATACTGTATACTGAGCTGTGTATCTAATCCTATCCTGTGTGATACTGTATACTGAGCTGTGTATCTAATCCTATCCTGTGTGATACTGTATACTGAGCTGTGTATCTAATCCTATTCTGTGTGATACTGTATACTGAGCTGTGTATCTAATCCTATCCTGTGTGATACTGTATACTGAGCTGTGTATCTAATCCTATCCTGTGTGATACTGTATACTGAGCTGTGTATCTAATCCTATCCTGTGTGATGCTGTATACTGAGCTGTGTATCTAATCCTATCCTGTGTGATACTGTATACTGAACTGTGTATCTAATCCTATCCTGTGTGATACTGTATACTGAGCTGTGTATCTAATCCTGTCCTGTGTGATACTGTATACCGAGCTGTGTATCTAATCCTATCCTGTGTGATACTGTATACTGAGCTGTGTATCTAATCCTATCCTGTGTGATACTGTATACTGAGCTGTGTATCTAATCCTATCCTGTGTGATACTGTATACTGAGCTGTGTATCTAATCCTATCCTGTGTGATACTGTCTGCTGAGCTGTGTATCTAATCCTATCCTGTGTGATACTGTATACTGAGCTGTGTATCTAATCCTATCTTGCGTGATACTGTATACTGAGCTGTGTATCTAATCCTATCCTGTGTGATACTGTGTACTGAGCTGTGTATCTAATCCTATCCTGTGTGATACTGTATACTGAGCTGTGTATCTAATCCTATCCTGTGTGATACTGTATACTGAGCTGTGTATCTAATCCTATCCTGTGTGATACTGTATACTGAGCTGTGTATCTAATCCTATCCTGTGTGATACTGTATACTGAGCTGTGTATCTAATCCTATCTTGTGTGATACTGTATACTGAGCTGTGTATCTAATCCTATCTTGTGTGATACTGTATACTGAGCTGTGTATCTAATCCTATCTTGTGTGATACTGTGTACTGAGCTGTGTATCTAATCCTATCTTGTGTGATACTGTGTACTGAGCTGTGTATCTAAACCTATCCTGTGTGATACTGTATACTGAGCTGTGTATCTAATCCTATCCTGTGTGATACTGTATACTGAGCTGTGTATCTAATCCTATTCTGTGTGATACTGTATACTGAGCTGTGTATCTAATCCTATTCTGTGTGATACTGTATACTGAGCTGTGTATCTAATCCTATCCTGTGTGATGCTGTATACTGAGCTGTGTATCTAATCCTATCCTGTGTGATGCTGTATACTGAGCTGTGTATCTAATCCTGTCCTGTGTGATACTGTATACTGAGCTGTGTATCTAATCCTATCCTGTGTGATACTGTATACTGAGCTGTGTATCTAATCCTATCCTGTGTGATACTGTCTGCTGAGCTGTGTATCTAATCCTATCCTGTGTGATACTGTCTGCTGAGCTGTGTATCTAATCCTATCCTGTGTGATACTGTATACTGAGCTGTGTATCTAATCCTATCTTGTGTGATACTGTATACTGAGCTGTGTATCTAATCCTATCCTGTGTGATACTGTATACTGAGCTGTGTATCTAATCCTATCCTGTGTGATACTGTATACTGAGCTGTGTATCTAATCCTACCCTGTGTGATACTGTATACTGAGCTGTGTATCTAATCCTATCTTGTGTGATAATGTGTACTGAGCTGTGTATTTAATCCTATCCTGTGTGATACTGTGTACTGAGCTGTGTATCTAATCCTATCCTGTGTGATACTGTATACTGTGCTGTGTATCTAATCCTATCCTGTGTGATACTGTCTGCTGAGCTGTGTATCTAATCCTATCCTGTGTGATACTGTATACTGAGCTGTGTATCTAATCCTATCTTGTGTGATACTGTATACTGAGCTGTGTATCTAATCCTATCCTGTGTGATACTGTATACTGTGCTGTGTATCTAATCCTATCCTGTGTGATACTGTCTACTGAGCTGTGTATCTAATCCTATCCTGTGTGATACTGAATACTGAGCTGTGTATCTAATCCTATCCTGTGTGATACTGTATACTGAGCTGTGTATCTAATCCTATCCTGTGTGATACTGTATACTGAGCTGTGTATCTAATCCTATCTTGTGTGATACTGTATACTGAGCTGTGTATCTAATCCTACCCTGTGTGATACTGTATACTGAGCTGTGTATCTAATCCTATCCTGTGTGATACTGTATACTGAGGTGTGTATCTAATCCTATCCTGTGTGATACTGTGTACTGAGCTGTGTATCTAATCCTATCTTGTGTGATACTGTATACTGAGCTGTGTATTTAATCCTATCCTGTGTGATACTGTGTACTGAGCTGTGTATCTAATCCTATCCTGTGTGATACTGTATACTGAGCTGTGTATTTAATCCTATCCTGTGTGATACTGTGTACTGAGCTGTGTATCTAATCCTATCCTGTGTGATACTGTATACTGTGCTGTGTATATAATCCTATCCTGTGTGATACTGTCTGCTGAGCTGTGTATCTAATCCTATCCTGTGTGATACTGTATACTGAGCTGTGTATCTAATCCTATCTTGTGTGATACTGTATACTGAGCTGTGTATCTAATCCTATCCTGTGTGATACTGTATACTGTGCTGTGTATCTAATCCTATCCTGTGTGATACTGTCTACTGAGCTGTGTATCTAATCCTATCCTGTGTGATACTGTATACTGAGCTGTGTATCTAATCCTATCCTGTGTGATACTGTATACTGAGCTGTGTATCTAATCCTATCCTGTGTGATACTGTATACTGAGCTGTGTATCTAATCCTATCTTGTGTGATACTGTATACTGAGCTGTGTATCTAATCCTACCCTGTGTGATACTGTATACTGAGCTGTGTATCTAATCCTATCCTGTGTGATACTGTATACTGAGGTGTGTATCTAATCCTATCCTGTGTGATACTGTATACTGAGCTGTGTATCTAATCCTACCCTGTGTGATACTGTATACTGAGCTGTGTATCTAATCCTATCCTGTGTGATACTGTATACTGAGCTGTGTATCTAATCAATCCTATCCTGTGTGATACTGTATACTGAGCTGTGTATCTAATCCTATCCTGTGTGATACTGTATACTGAGCTGTGTATCTAATCAATCCTATCCTGTGTGATACTGTCTGCTGATCGTATCAGTTTTGTGTATGCTGATGTTTAGCTATGTATTTTTTATCATGATTTTTTATTGTATAGTTTGGCCACCAGGGGGCACTACGGCTCATCTATACAGATCCCAGTACAGTAAGTTATGGCATTGTTCAGACAGGGGTATTGTCCAGTAGTTGTACATTTTATCGGATCAGGACACCGTGAGGCTGAATCTGATATGGTACACTTCATATTCACCTATCATAATATAAGGAAAATTATCTTTGTAGCGTGTTAGCCGGTGAATATGAAATATAAAACAATTGAGAGTCTTCAGTAGTTGATCCCTTTATTTAATGGCTAACTACAATGGTGACAGATTACAAGCTTTCGGGATTTCTCAGATCCCTTCCTTAGACACATAGGAGTAGAATATTTGGTGGGAGGGGGGTGGTGATTGGTACATACAAGTAACCAAATCATCAGCGCTCCAGGTCCTTATTAGTGGCCTTTATGATTAGTGATGTGAGGGCTTGTTCCTGTAGAAGGACATAAACCCATGTGACAGATTCGAGCCCCCCTGGAGTGCGTCACACTAAGTCATCATCTTATATTCATACACTTTTCTATTGTTTTTGGATTTGAAGTTTCCCCTTAAAACCAAAATTTTGATGTCCTTGATGATATTCTGATCTTGTTTGCAGAAGTGTTTCGGCACGGGGAGGTCCATCCTCTGCTCTCTAAATAAAAGGCCACTCATTGCACTGATAAGGACCTTGTGCACTGATGATTTATTTACTTGTGTGCACCAATGACCATCCGCCCCCCCCATCTAACATACTATTCATATGCCTGAGGAAGAGGCCGAGAGCCGCGAACGCTTGTAATCTGTCATCAGTATTAGTTAGCCATTAAATACGGTATCAACTACTGAAGGCTATCATAATAGGAATAGGAATCCAATAACACAGAGCACTTACCAGTATACAGTATATACCTTCCACACTGATACAGTATATACCGTCCACACTGATACAGTATATACCGTCCACACTGATACAGTATATTCCATCCACACTGATACAGTATATTCCATCCACACTGATACAGTATATACCGTCCACACTGATACAGTATATTCCATCCACACTGATACAGTATATACCATCCACACTGATACAGTATATACCGTCCACACTGATACAGTATATTCCATCCACACTGATACAGTATATACCATCCACACTGATACAGTATATACCGTCCACACTGATACAGTATATACCGTCCACACTGATACAGTATATACCGTCCACACTGATACAGTATATACCGTCCACAATGATACAGTATATACCATCCACACTGATACAGTATATACCGTCCACACTGATACAGTATATACCGTCCACACTGATACAGTATATACCATCCACACTGATACAGTATATTCCATCCACACTGATACAGTATATACCGTCCACACTGATACAGTATATACCATCCACACCGATACAGTATATACCATCAATACTGATCACAGAGAGCAGAGACTTACTAGATGTCTACAAGAGACCAGCAAGAGTGTCCATATATTATGTACAGTGTGCAACGTACGTGCTGTAGTATATAGAACAGAGACATCTCACTGTAGACCTAGTATATAGAACAGAGACATCTCACTGGTGTTCTAGTATATAGAACAGAGACATCTCACTGTAGACCTAGTATATAGAACAGAGACATCTCACTGGAGGTCTAGTATATAGATCAGAGACATCTCACTGGAGGCCTAGTATATAGTACAGAGACATCTCACTGGAGGTCTAGTATATAGAACAGAGACATCTCACTGTAGACCTAGTATATAGAACAGAGACATCTCACTGGAGGTCTAGTATATAGAACAGAGACATCTCACTGGAGGTCTAGTATATAGAACAGAGACATCTCACTGGAGGTCTAGTGTATAGTACAGAGACATCTCACTGGAGGTCTAGTATATAGAACAGAGACATCTCACTGGAGGTCTAGTATATAGAACAGAGACATCTCACTGGAGGTCTAGTGTATAGTACAGAGACATCTCACTGGAGGTCTAGTATATAGAACAGAGACATCTCACTGTAGACCTAGTATATAGAACAGAGACATCTCACTGGAGGTCTAGTATATAGAACAGAGACATCTCACTGGAGGTCTAGTATATAGAACAGAGACATCTCACTGGAGGTCTAGTATATAGAACAGAGACATCTCACTGGAGGTCTAGTATATAGAACAGAGACATCTCACTGGAGGTCTAGTGTATAGAACAGAGACATCTCACTGGAGGTCTAGTATATAGAACAGAGACATCACACTGGAGGTCTAGTATATAGAACAGAGACATCACACTGGAGGTCTAGTATATAGAACAGAGACATCTCACTGGAGGTCTAGTGTATAGTACAGAGACATCTCACTGGAGGTCTAGTATATAGAACAGAGACATCTCACTGGAGGTCTAGTGTATAGAACAGAGACATCTCACTGGAGGTCTAGTGTATAGTACAGAGACATCTCACTGGAGGTCTAGTGTATAGTACAGAGACATCTCACTGGAGGTCTAGTGTATAGAACAGAGACATCTCACTGGAGGTCTAGTGTATAGTACAGAGACATCTCACTGGAGGTCTAGTGTATAGTACAGAGACATCTCACTGGAGGTCTAGTGTATAGAACAGAGACATCTCACTGGAGGTCTAGTGTATAGAACAGAGACATCTCACTGGAGGTCTAGTATATAGAACAGAGACATCTCACTGGAGGTCTAGTGTATAGAACAGAGACATCTCACTGGAGGTCTAGTGTATAGAACAGAGACATCTCACTGGAGGTCTAGTGTATAGAACAGAGACATCTCACTGGAGGTCTAGTGTATAGAACAGAGACATCTCACTGGAGGTCTAGTGTATAGTACAGAGACATCTCACTGGAGGTCTAGTGTATAGTACAGAGACATCTCACTGGAGGTCTAGTGTATAGAACAGAGACATCTCACTGGAGGTCTAGTGTATAGAACAGAGACATCTCACTGGAGGTCTAGTGTATAGTACAGAGACATCTCACTGGAGGTCTAGTGTATAGAACAGAGACATCTCACTGGAGGTCTAGTGTATAGTACAGAGACATCTCACTGGAGGTCTAGTGTATAGAACAGAGACATCTCACTGGAGGTCTAGTATATAGAACAGAGACATCTCACTGGAGGTCTAGTATATAGATCAGAGACATCCAGAGCGGTCTGGGGAGTTTAGATTAGTTTACTTGATCCGGTAGACTCTTGATGATGGACCGACCTCTACGTCACGTGATCGGAGTTGATCATCAGGAGTCTGTCGGATCAAGTAAACTAATCTTAACTTCCCAGACAACCCCTTTAATCTCTTCCTAATTCTTGTTGTTGTCATAATAACCACTCATCAGAGTGATCATCCCGTTAAGAATTACACCACAGTGATAAGTTATGACTCCAACGTTACCTCCAAATGTTTCCCGCCTGGTTCCGACCCCCAAGTCATGTGATTGAAACCAACGTTTCGACCCCAAGGCCCAGCATCAAGAGTCCACCAGATCCAGTAAGCAAATCGTAACTCCCCAGACAACCCCTTTAATCGCTTCTTAACCTTTATCGTCCTCCTACACACAGTACCGATCATCAGGTATCTTGATACTCAATCATCCCTTTAAGAAATAGACCCCAACGGCGAGTGTTGTCTCCAAAGTCTCTTACAAATGGTGTAGTCTTCTGCTGGATCTTTGCGGCCCATTATCGTGTCACAGTTTGGGCCCCTGGAGGATCGCCGGGCGCGGTGGCGAGTCGGTCAGACTCCATATCCCACTTCGGGATGTGAGGGGAGACGAACGCCATTGGATGCGAATAGTTTAGAAGTCTTCAGACAATATAAATGAGTAATCACATAGGTTTTCCACTCTCAGTTTGGTTTTTTTTGCCGGCAGTACGTTGCCATGACGATTATTTCATGGTGGGCGTATGAAATTAAACAAATTTAACACGCACCTACACATAGTGGAGGCGGCCATTTTGTGGGCTGAACCACTATTCATGTAGAGTGATAATTATCGGAGGATTCTTTGTGTTTTACGGATAGAACAACACTTTAATGTCTCGGGAAAATAACATGATTGACAGCTGTCTCATAGACTCCCATATCCTTAAGTAACTCTGCAGTCTCTATGACCTTGGCGAGGGATTGGAAGATGTGAACAGTCAGGAACGTAGCGGGAGCTCAGAGTGCGGAGGCTAGGGTTGGCGCCAAATATTGGGTGTCAAAGGACGTATGAAGACCGAAGACTCCAATAAGTAGAGAACCAATCTACAACCTCACATGTCCTCCTGGCCATTACCTACCCCAGGTGCCGGAAGCTGCTAGTAGATGGCGGCACTCTCGTTGGCAAAAATACTTCTGCAGTAGGTGCATCCCTAATCTAAAGACTCCCTACCTGGATAGGATGGGGGTGATTTGGTGATTGGCGAGGGTCCTAGTCTAAAGACTCTGCCTGGATAGGATGGGGGTAATTTGGTGATTGGTGAGGGTCCTAGTCTAAAGACTCCCTACCTGGATAGGATGGGGGTAATTTGATGATTGGTGAGGGTCCTAGTCTAAAGACTCCCTACCTGGATAGGATGGGGGTGATTGGCGCGGGTCCTAGTCTAAAGACTCCCTACCTGGATAGGATGGGGGTAATTTGGTGATTGGTGAGGGTCCTAGTCTAAAGACTCCCTACCTGGATAGGATGGGGGTAATTTGGTGATTGGTGAGGGTCCTAGTCTGAAGACTCGCTACCTGGATAGGATGGGAGTAATTTGGTGATTGGTGAGGGTCCTGGTCTAAAGACTCCCTACCTGGATAGGATGGGGGTAATTTGGTGATTGGTGAGGGTCCTAGTCTATAGACTCTCTACCTGGATAGGATGGGGGTAATTTGGTGATTGGTGAGGGTCCTAGTCTGAAGACTCCCTACCTGAATAGGATGGGGGTAATTTGGTGATTGGTGAGGGTCCTAGTCTGAAGACTCTCTACCTGGATCGGATGGGGGTAATTTGGTGATTGGTGAGGGTCCTAGTCTAAAGGCTCCCTACCTGGATCGGATGGGGGTAATTTGGTGATTGGTGAGGGTCCTAGTCTAAAGGCTCCCTACCTGGATAGGATGGGGGTAATTTGGTGATTGGTGAGGGTCCTAGTCTAAAGGCTCCCTACCTGGATAGGATGTGGGTGATTGGTGAGGGTCCTAGTCTAAAGGCTCCCTACCTGGATAGGATGGGGGTAATTTGGTGATTGGCAAGGGTCCTAGTCTGAAGACTCCCTACCTGGATAGAATGGGGGTAATTTGTTGATTGGTGAGGGTCCTAGTCTAAAGACTCCCTACCTGGATAGGATGGGGGTAATTTGGTGATTGGCGAGGGTCCTAGTCTGAAGACTCCCTACCTGGATAGGATGAGGGTAATTTGGTGATTGGCGAGGGTCCTAGTCTGAAGACTCCCTACCTGGATAGGATGGGGGTAATTTGGTGATTGGTGAGGGTCCTAGTCTAAAGGCTCCCTACCTGAATAGGATGGGGGTAATTTGTTGATTGGTGAGGGTCCTAGTCTGAAGACTTCCTACCTGGATAGGATGATGGTAATTTGGTGATTGGTGAGGGTCCTAGTCTAAAGACTCTCTACCTGGATCGGATGGGGGTAATTTGGTGATTGGTGAGGGTCCTAGTCTAAAGGCTCCCTACCTGGATAGGATGGGGGTAATTTGGTGATTGGTGAGGGTCCTAGTCTAAAGGCTCCCTACCTGGATAGGATGGGGGTAATTTGGTGATTGGCAAGGGTCCTAGTCTGAAGACTCCCTACCTGGATAGGATGGGGGTAATTTGGTGATTGGTGAGGGTCCTAGTCTAAAGACTCCCTACCTGGATAGGATGGGGGTAATTTGGTGATTGGCGAGGGTCCTAGTCTAAAGACTCCCTTCCTGGATAGGATGGGGGTAATTTGGCGATTGGTGAGGGTCCTAGTCTAAAGGCTCCCTACCTGGATAGGATGGGGGTAATTTGGTGATTGGTGAGGGTCCTAGTCTAAAGACTCCCTACCTGGATAGGATGGGGGTAATTTGGTGAGGGTCCTAGTCTAAAGACTCCCTACCTGGATAGGATGGGGGTAATTTGGTGATTGGTGAGGGTCCTAGTCTAAAGGCTCCCTACCTGGATAAAATGGGGGTAATTTGGTGATTGGTGAGGGTCCTAATCTAAAGGCTCCCTACCTGAATAGGATGGGGGTAATTTGGTGATTGGTGAAGGTCCTAATCTAAAGGCTCCCTACCTGGATAGAATGGGGGTAATTTGGTGATTGGTGAGGGTCCTAGTCTAAAGACTTCCTACCTGGATAGGATGGGGGTAATTTGGTGATGGTCCTAGTCTAAAGACTCCCTACCTGGATAGGATGGGGGTAATTTGGTGATTGGTGAGGGTCTTACTCTAAAGACTCCCTACCTGGATAGGATGGGGGTAATTTGGTGATTGGTGAGGGTCCTAGTCTGAAGACTCCCTACCTGGATAGGATGGGGGTAATTTGGTGATTGGTGAGGGTCCTAATCTAAAGGCTCCCTACCTGAATAGGATGGGGGTAATTTGGTGATGGTCCTAGTCTAAAGACTCCCTACCTGGATAGGATGGGGGTAATTTGGTGATTGGTGAGGGTCCTAATCTAAAGGCTCCCTACCTGAATAGGATGGAGGTAATTTGGTGATTGGTGAGGGTCCTAGTCTAAAGACTCCCTACCTGAATAGGATGGGGGTAATTTGGTGATGGTCCTAGTCTAAAGACTCCCTACCTGAATAGGATGGGGGTAATTTGGTGAGGGTCCTAGTCTAAAGACTCCCTACCTGGATAGGATGGGGGTAATTTGGTGATTGGTGAGGGTCCTAATCTAAAGGCTCCCTACCTGAATAGGATGGAGGTAATTTGGTGATTGGTGAGGGTCCTAGTCTAAAGGCTCACTACCTGGATAGGATGGGGGTAATTTGGTGATTGGTGAGGGTCCTAGTCTAAAGGCTCCCTACCTGGATAGGATGGGGGTAATTTGGTGATTAGTGAGGGTCCTAGTCTAAAGAAAACCTACCTGCATAGGACGGGGGTAATTTGGTGATTGGTGAGAGTCCTAGTCTAAAGACTACCTGGGCTCAAGCTATGTTTTTTGGGGTTTTTTTAACAAATTTTGACTCACTGAGCTCAGAAAGTTAGCCATTAGAGATCAGCGAGTAGTATTCGATCATCGAATAGTAGTATTTGATCGAATACCTCCCCACATGGTAATCGCAGTAAAAATTTGATGCCCCTCCCACCTTCCTTGGCGCTTTTTTACACCAATAACTATTTAGGGGAGGTAATCGATCGAATACTACTCGCTCATCTCTATTTGCCATCACTGTGCTAGGTTCACGCTAGTGCTGGCTCTTTCTCCTTCCGGACCCGATCAACGGAGAGATGGACCGTCAAAAACAGCAGAGCCCCCAGACCCTACTGACGATACGAAAGCGGCAGAGGAAGAAGTATTCCCATGTAGGACTCTGCTACAGTCTCCTAAGTGAACCTGGCCTCAGAGCAATGCACCCTGGGAAAATGTATGCAAAATAGTTCTCTGGTGCCACCTATAGGCGACTAATATAGTGATAAGGTAGAGGGGGGGGGGCAGGAACCAGCACTGGAAGTGAGGTGGGGATTGACATACTTTGGTTGCGGTGTTTGGCCATGGGTGCCAAGAGGTGCAGAACCTGGCGCTGAAATACTACTCAACCTTAGGATAGCTTATGTGGCGCAGGGACCCTCAGTGGACCCTTTTGCAATTTCCCCCCAATCCCACCCCCTATTTATATCTATTTTGGAACTCTGAATGGAAAAATATTCGGTTGTGGCTGGAAATAGCAAAAGATATTCATCATCTACCCATTGATGCAAAAATTTCTAAATTTTCCTTCTCCAAGACGCGTTTTAATGGACAGCAATCTTTAATTTTACCCACCTAGACCTGGCACGCTCGGGTGCATTTCTTTATAAAATCAGCATGTAATAAGACGGTAAGATAGCACCGCCGCCTCTGCCGCACTCCTGATGGGGGGTGATAAGACCGCGATAAACACAAGGCAGACGCCGAGCTGAAACTGCTTATTAAAACCGGCTACTGTTTTCCAGGTCATGCTGATAAGACGCCGGCCACCAAATGAGATGCAATTTTATATAATCTGCCGGAACGGCTCCATGTCACATAATTAAAAGTAATCTTGGCTGTAGGGTGGTCCCGGTGAGCGGCCCCTCACACAATAGGCCACGCTGCGCCTTACACAGAGAAAACCAGGAGCCAAGCGCCTACAAGGTTTATACACGGGAGGACATGGAGGAGATATTGCTCCCTCTGTTCATATGTCGTTAAGCTAGATGGCGGTAGAATTTAATGGCACCACTTACCAACCTGAGGAAGGCTGGAAAGACAATGCGGGAGATTTATCAAGAGGGATGATACTGTGGAGCACACTTGGCGCAAGGACCTTTCTTGGACCAAACATGCACCATAACCCCCATTTTGCACTTCGCTTTCCATGTTTTACGAATGTGGGTGGAGCGAAGCGGCGGACAGGCGAAGGGGACCTTGACCTGACATATTTCTCATAACTCACACTAAGTTTCTGGTGAGGGATATAATGGAAATCTAAAACAGTTCCTAAATGGCGTAGATTGCCATTCTGGCGCTGGAGCATGCGGCTGATTTATGAATAGCCTTTATGAAGCCTGGCGTACGGTATGTCAGTCTTAATAGACATGCTTAATGTTTTGGCTTGTGTTGGGCTGTTGGGAGTGTATGGATACTGCCAATGTATGCAGCGGAAGCCTACAAATGTATTCACATATCAAAATTTGAACATAACCAAAATTGAGTATGTCAGCAAAATCCAATATCAAGCCAGCCCTGCAGATAGATAGGTTACTGTCACCAGAACCAGCATATCACCCTACCCCTGCAGATAGATAGGTTAGTGTCACCAGACCCAGCATATCACCCCAACCCTGCAGATAGATAGGTTAGTGTCACCAGAACCAGCATATCACCCCAGCCCTGCAGATAGATAGGTTAGTGTCACCAGAACCAGCATATCACCCCAGCCCTGCAGATAGATAGGTTACTGTCACCAGAACCAGCATATCACCCCAGCCCTGCAGATAGATAGGTTAGTGTCACCAGAACCAGCATATCACTCCAGCCCTGCAGATAGATAGGTTACTGTCACCAGAACCAGCATATCACCCCAGCCCTGCAGATAGATAGGTTACTGTCACCAGAACCAGCATATCACCCCAGCCCTGCAGATAGATAGGTTAGTGTCACCAGAACCAGCATATCACCCCAGCCCTGCAGATAGATAGGTTACTGTCACCAGACCCAGCATATCACCCCAGCCCAGCAGATAGATAGGTTAGTGTCACCAGAACCAGTATATCACCGCAACCCTGCAGATAGATAGGTTAGTGTCACCAGACCCAGCATATCACCCCAGCCCTGCAGATAGATAGCTTAGTGTCACAAGACCCAGAACATCACCCCAGTCCTGCAGATAGATAGGTTAGTGTCACCAGAACCAGCATATCACCCCAGCCCTGCAGATATATAGGTTAGTGTCACCAGACCCCAGCATATCACCCCAGCCCTGCAGATAGGTTACTGTCACCAGAACCAGCATATCACCTCAGCCCTGCAGATAGAATCCAAAGATGTTTTCTCCTTGTGTATCAGTGCCTCCGTTACTCAAATATTGTAGAGCAATGAGCGTGTCATCATTGCCCTAGACCAGTGATAGCGAACCTATGGCACGCGTGCCAGAGAGGGCACGCAGAGCCCCCTCTGCTGGCACGCGTGCTGTCACCCTGATCGCTCACTAACGGCGAATCCGATGCAGGATTCCCTGTTAGTGAGCGATCGCTGCCTTCAGCTGGTTGTGCAAATGCGCATCCAGCTGAAAGCTGTCAGTGTAGCTCAGTGTAGGCCACGCGTACTACGAGGCCTACACTGACTACAGAGTGTGACCTCTGAACAAGCGCGGGCGTGATGACGTAAGTCATCAGCGCGCACAGTGAACAGAAGAGAGAACACCCGGCAGCTCTTCAGGTAACTATATTGTGTTTGTTTGCACTGTCAGGGGAGGGGGGCAACGGTGGACATTTCATGTTGTGTAGGAGGGGGCTACTGTAGACTTTCATGCTGTGTGGGTAGGGGGCTACTGTGGACCATTTTATGCTGTATGGGAGGGGGCTACTGTGGACCTTTCATGTTGTGTGGGAGGGGGCTACTGTGGACCATTTTATGCTGTGTGGGAGGGGACTACTGTGGATCTTTCATGCTCTGTGGGAGGGGGCTACTGTGGACCAGTTCATGTTGTGTGGGAGGGGGCTACTCTGGACCATTTCATGCTGTGTGGGAGGGGGCTACTGTGGACCATTTCATGTTGTGTGGGAGGGGGCTACTGTGGACCATTTCATGTTGTGTAGGAGGGGGCTACTGTGGATCTTTCATGCTCTGTGGGAGGGGGCTACTGTGGACCAGTTCATGTTGTGTGGGAGGGGGCTACTCTGGACCATTTCATGTTGTGTGGGAGGGGGCTACTGTGGACCATTTCATGTTGTGTAGGAGGGGGCTACTGTGGATCTTTCATGCTCTGTGGGAGGGGGCTACTCTGGACCATTTCATGCTGTGTGGGAGGGGGCTACTGTGGACCATTTCATGCTGTGTGGAAGGGGGCTACTGTGGACCATTTCATGTTGTGTGGGAGGGGGCTATTGTGGACCATTTCATGTTGTGTGGGAGGGGGCTACTGTGGACCAGTTCATGTTGTGTGGGAGGGGGCTACTGTGGATCAGTTCATGCTGTGTGGGAGGGGGCTACTGTGGATCTTTCATGCTGTGTGGGAGGGGGCTACTGTGGAGTATACAGGTATAATCCTGTGTGGGGGCCACTGAGGGGCAGATTGTACTGTGTGGGGTCCCCTCACTATGTTTATCACACAGTATTTGTTTTATAGCAGACGTGAAATTAGTACAGGATGTAATAACATTGCACGGTAAACTATAAAACAGATCCTGTGCGATGTAAATAGTGAAAATTAATTGTTTAAAAGTACAGAATGCAGAGACCTTTACCTTTCAGTACAAGATCTGTAAAGCCCCAGTCACATGACTGTAATTTGTGGGTCCGCAATTGTGGACCCACAGAGTTTTAAGGTTAAATTGCCGTGTTGGCACTCCGTGATAATTTATTTGGCTTTGGGTTGCAGTTTAGGCACTCAATCTCAAAAAGGTTCGCCATCACTGCCCTAGACAGATAAGTAGCACCTTTTGATTTGGCTGACCCTTACCTATTTATCTATGGGCCAGGTGGATATTTTGTATGGTTCTGGTGACAGACTCTGTAAAGTAGTATTCTCACTGTAGACATTATTGTCATATCTTCGAGACCAACACCCGCGCCCTCACCTTGAATAGAGAGGTGGTCACATAGACCTCTCTCTACATTCACTCCGATTGGAGTTGTGAGAACATCCGTAGTGACTTGGTTTCTCTTACAGTTTTTCTAGAGTCCCAAACCTCTTTGTGGGTGACCTCTGTTGGAGCAGTCTGGCAGCCATATTTATTGTGAGCCATCTTTTACAGAAAATGGTCTTGTACTTTTGACTCCAAGCCTTCAGGGGTCTTCTTATGTAGTGGTGGTAGTACATTGTGTCCTACAGGTAGATCTCATGCGGGCAGAAGCTTTCAGGTGAGCACTGCAGCCTCTTCATTAAATACCAATACCACAGTGCCATATGTTGTGTAGTGGCTGTGTTTGGTATTGCAGCTCAGTCCTAGTTACAATATTTGAATGGATCTGGTCTACCAAATGGCCATGTGACAGATGAACATGATGTCACAGGCTGGTGAAGCAGAAGTGACACTCGCCCGAGGGGGGTTCAACTGCTTCAGACATGTGATCGAGCGATGGACCAGATGTCCGGCTCCCACCGATCTCATATTGATGATGTATCCTACAGCCTGAAAAACCCCATAGAGGTTCTCTGTTGTATCATCCTCTGATATCCATAAACAATTGTCTGCTCAGTTACATTTCTAAAGTCTTTGGAGAAGAAGGTCCCAGTATGGCTGCTTGTGCAGTATTTGTAGGGAGTTCAACTGTTATCATTACAATGGGGCCGGCCTTTCTTATGTCGCTGGTCTGGGAATTGACAGATCCAATTTAGATTTTACTGTGTAACCCCCATTATCATCTCCATCATTAAACCTTCTCTACAGCCATGTTTTATATATTGTTACTGTGTTGTGGCATCTGATTTCATTATACATGTATGTTATCCCTGTACTGTGACATCACTGTGTGTATTATCTCTGTACTGTGACATCACTGTGTGTATTATCCTGTACTGTGACATCACTGTGTGTATTATCTCTATACTGTGACATCACTGTGTGTATTATCCTGTACTGTGACATCACTGTGTGTATTATCCTGTACTGTGACATCACTGTGTGTATTATCCCTGTACTGTGACATCACTGTGTGTATTATCCCTGTACTGTGACATCACTGTGTGTATTATCCCTGTACTGTGACATCGCTGTGTGTATTATCTCTGTACTGTGACATCACTGTGTGTATTATCCCTGTACTGTGACATCACTGTGTGTATTATCCCTGTACTGTGACATCACTGTGTGTATTATCCCTGTACTGTGACATCACTGTGTGTATTATCCCTGTACTGTGACATCACTGTGTGTATTATCCCTGTACTGTGACATCACTGTGTGTATTATCCCTGTACTGTGACATCACTGTGTGTATTATCCCTGTACTGTGACATCACTGTGTGTATTATCTCTGTACTGTGACATCACTGTGTGTATTATATCTGTACTGTGACATCACTGTGTGTATTATCTCTGTACTGTGACATCACTGTGTGTATTATCCCTGTACTGTGACATCACTGTGTGTATTATCCTGTACTGTGACATCACTGTGTGTATTATCCTGTACTGTGACATCACTGTGTGTATTATCCTGTACTGTGACATCACTGTGTGTATTATCCCTTTACTGTGACATCACTGTGTGTATTATCTCTGTACTGTGACATCACTGTGTGTATTATCTCTATACTGTGACATCACTGTGTGTATTATCCTGTACTGTGACATCACTGTGTGTATTATCCCTTTACTGTGACATCACTGTGTGTATTATCTCTGTACTGTGACATCACTGTGTGTATTATCTCTGTACTGTGACATCACTGTGTGTATTATCTCTGTACTGTGACATCACTGTGTGTATTATCTCTATACTGTGACATCACTGTGTGTATTATCCCTGTACTGTGACATCACTGTGTGTATTATCCCTGTACTGTGACATCACTGTGTGTATTATCCCTGTACTGTGACATCACTGTGTGTATTATCCCTGTACTGTGACATCACTGTGTGTATTATCCCTGTACTGTGACATCACTGTGTGTATTATCCCTGTACTGTGACATCACTGTGTGTATTATCCCTGTACTGTGACATCACTGTGTGTATTATCTCTGTACTGTGACATCACTGTGTGTATTATCCCTGTACTGTGACATCACTGTGTGTATTATCCCTGTACTGTGACATCACTGTGTGTATTATCCCTGTACTGTGACATCACTGTGTGTATTATCCCTGTACTGTGACATCACTGTGTGTATTATCCCTGTACTGTGACATCACTGTGTGTATTATCCCTGTACTGTGACATCACTGTGTGTATTATCCCTGTACTGTGACATCACTGTGTGTATTATCTCTGTACTGTGACATCACTGTGTGTATTATATCTGTACTGTGACATCACTGTGTGTATTATCTCTGTACTGTGACATCACTGTGTGTATTATCCCTGTACTGTGACATCACTGTGTGTATTATCCTGTACTGTGACATCACTGTGTGTATTATCCTGTACTGTGACATCACTGTGTGTATTATCCTGTACTGTGACATCACTGTGTGTATTATCCCTGTACTGTGACATCACTGTGTGTATTATCCCTGTACTGTGACATCACTGTGTGTATTATCCCTGTACTGTGACATCACTGTGTGTATTATCCCTGTACTGTGACATCACTGTGTGTATTATCCCTGTACTGTGACATCACTGTGTGTATTATCTCTGTACTGTGACATCACTGTGTGTATTATCTCTGTACTGTGACATCACTGTGTGTATTATCCCTGTACTGTGACATCACTGTGTGTATTATCCCTGTACTGTGACATCACTGTGTGTATTATCCCTGTACTGTGACATCACTGTGTGTATTATCCCTGTACTGTGACATCACTGTGTGTATTATCCCTGTACTGTGACATCACTGTGTGTATTATCCCTGTACTGTGACATCACTGTGTGTATTATCTCTGTACTGTGACATCACTGTGTGTATTATCCTGTACTGTGACATCACTGTGTGTATTATCTCTGTACTGTGACATCACTGTGTGTATTATCCTGTACTGTGACATCACTGTGTGTATTATCCCTGTACTGTGACATCACTGTGTGTATTATCCCTGTACTGTGACATCACTGTGTGTATTATCTCTGTACTGTGACATCACTGTGTGTATTATCTCTGTACTGTGTCATCACTGTGTGTATTATCCTGTACTGTGACATCACTGTGTGTATTATCTCTGTACTGTGACATCACTGTGTGTATTATCCCTGTACTGTGACATCACTGTGTGTATTATCTCTGTACTGTGACATCACTGTGTGTATTATCCTGTACTGTGACATCACTGTGTGTATTATCTCTGTACTGTGACATCACTGTGTGTATTATCCCTGTACTGTGACATCACTGTGTGTATTATCCTGTACTGTGACATCACTGTGTGTATTATCTCTGTACTGTGACATCACTGTGTGTATTATCTCTGTACTGTGACATCACTGTGTGTATTATCCCTGTACTGTGACATCACTGTGTGTATTATCTCTGTACTGTGACATCACTGTGTGTATTATCTCTGTACTGTGACATCACTGTGTGTATTATCTCTGTACTGTGACATCACTGTGTGTATTATCCCTGTACTGTGACATCACTGTGTGTATTATCCTGTACTGTGACATCACTGTGTGTATTATCCCTGTACTGTGACATCACTGTGTGTATTATCCTGTACTGTGACATCACTGTGTGTATTATCCTGTACTGTGACATCACTGTGTGTATTATCTCTGTACTGTGACATCACTGTGTGTATTATCTCTGTACTGTGACATCACTGTGTGTATTATCCTGTACTGTGACATCACTGTGTGTATTATCTCTGTACTGTGACATCACTGTGTGTATTATCCCTGTACTGTGACATCACTGTGTGTATTATCTCTGTACTGTGACATCACTGTGTGTATTATCTCTGTACTGTGACATCACTGTGTGTATTATCCTGTACTGTGACATCACTGTGTGTATTATCTCTGTACTGTGACATCGCTGTGTGTATTATCCCTGTACTGTGACATCACTGTGTGTATTATCCCTGTACTGTGACATCACTGTGTGTATTATCTCTGTACTGTGACATCACTGTATTATCTCTGTACTGTGACATCACTGTGTGTATTATCTCTGTACTGTGACATCACTGTGTGTATTATCTCTGTACTGTGACATCACTGTGTGTATTATCCTGTACTGTGACATCACTGTGTGTATTATCTCTGTACTGTGACATCACTGTGTGCATTATCCCTGTACTGTGACATCACTGTTTGTATTATCTCTGTACTGTGACATCACTGTGTGTATTATCCTGTACTGTAACATCACTGTGTGTATTATCTCTGTACTGTGACATCACTGTGTGTATTATCCCTGTACTGTGACATCACTGTGTGTATTATCCCTGTACTGTGACATCACTGTGTGTATTATCCCTGTACTGTGACATCACTGTGTGTATTATCCCTGTACTGTGACATCACTGTGTGTATTATCCCTGTACTGTGACATCACTGTGTGTATTATCCCTGTACTGTGACATCACTGTGTGTATTATCCCTGTACTGTGACATCACTGTGTGTATTATCCCTGTACTGTGACATCACTGTGTGTATTATCCCTGTACTGTGACATCACTGTGTGTATTATCTCTGTACTGTGACATCACTGTGTGTATTATCTCTGTACTGTGACATCACTGTGTGTATTATCTCTGTACTGTGACATCACTGTGTGTATTATCCCTGTACTGTGACATCACTGTGTGTATTATCCTGTACTGTGACATCACTGTGTGTATTATCTCTGTACTGTGACATCACTGTGTGTATTATCTCTGTACTGTGACATCACTGTGTGTATTATCCTGTACTGTGACATCACTGTGTGTATTATCCTGTACTGTGACATCACTGTGTGTATTATCCCTGTACTGTGACATCACTGTGTGTATTATCCCTGTACTGTGACATCACTGTGTGTATTATCTCTGTACTGTGACATCACTGTGTGTATTATCCTGTACTGTGACATCACTGTGTGTATTATCTCTGTACTGTGACATCACTGTGTGTATTATCCCTGTACTGTGACATCACTGTGTGTATTATCCCTGTACTGTGACATCACTGTGTGTATTATCCCTGTACTGTGACATCACTGTGTGTATTATCCCTGTACTGTGACATCACTGTGTGTATTATCCCTGTACTGTGACATCACTGTGTATATTATCCCTGTACTGTGACATCACTGTGTATATTATCCTGTACTGTGACATCACTGTGTGTATTATCCCTGTACTGTGACATCACTGTGTGTATTATCCCTGTACTGTGACATCACTGTGTGTATTATCCCTGTACTGTGACATCACTGTGTGTATTATCTCTGTACTGTGACATCACTGTGTGTATTATCCCTGTACTGTGACATCACTGTGTGTATTATCTTTGGATAGGGTATACATTACATTACGGGGCGACCACTGTAAGTGTCAGAGCTGTATAGTACATCCTCTCTTTTCCATTGGACACCTCTGACAGCTCTGTATATATTTCGGCTTCCTGGATTAGTGACTTTGGTAGAGTTGTATTTTTAGTAGTCACACCTAAAGCTGAAACTGTACATTCATTTTGGAGATTGCCGCTCACATCCTCCCTGCGGCTCCATAGACTTTTGGCAGGGTGTTGTTCGGCCGGAGTTTAGAAGCTGACTTGTTTATTTGGTAAGTGAAGTTTGGCGTGAATCATAAGCCTCATGATTGGGGCAGAGCTGTCGCTGGTGACACAAATATGTGTCAGGCTGTAGGAGTGAAATCCTCTGACTCATCCCTATAGAACTGATAAAAATACCGGCTGCCTAAGGCCAAAACTTTTCGCAGTCACGTCTCTGCACTGCTGCCGCGCATGCTGCATCACAGGCTATTTATATGAGTTCACGGAGCGTGACCTTACATTACAGATCCATACTGTGAACCAATATAGGCCCATATACATACGGATATGAAATGGATTAGAGCCCCTATGCAATGTATGGCCTTGTGCTTGGACTTGAGCGAAGAGGCAGCCACATTCGCCTGAACTCTGTGGCCTCTTTAATATGGTTGAGCGATTGGGATCAGAAAAGATGGGATCCCGATCGGCGATCGAGCAAATTTCAGGATCGTCTGGAAAATGAACGGAATTTGGATTTTAAAATAGATCCTGAAATTTGAAGATCGGCTCAACCTTACTCTTTAACCAGCTGATCTGTATTGGTCCCGGGTGTTAAACACCCACCGATCACATATTGATCCTAAGGTCACATGAGATCTAATTCTGGTCCTTATCCTTCCCACACTAACATTTTACTTGCTATAAATCAGACCATGCACCACATTGGCCAAATCCACCAATATAGGTGAAACCGGCCAGATATATATGGGATCTTCTGACTCTTCCCTGGTCACAACTTTCAGGGATCAGATAATGGTCAGGCTGTTGGATTTCAACATGAACCAGGGTTCCCTATTATAACCATTGATGGACAACTCTGTACATATACTCTATTATTTCTTATGGATGTCTTAGAAGGGAGCCTTCCACTAAAAAACCAATGCCAAGATCAAGAACAGAGAGCAACCCATCCTGGAAGACGAAGACCTACCATTTACGGCAGGGACTGATGCAGGAGAAATGTATATTTACACGTAGCTTCCCCTGGCAATAAGAGAAGATCACTGGGGATTAGAGACAAGATGTTAGAGTCGTTGAGTCAGAGTCAAGGACAATGTATGGAGTGGGAAAAAAGTTCCTGAGTCCAAGAACAAGGGACCTACGTGTAATGGGCAGTGGGATCTGGATCCACTGGACTAACTAGGGTCAGGAGATAATAACACTTGTTGAGGAGTGGGCACCTTTGCAGGCATATGAAGACTTACAAAGCCATTTTCGCTCCACTGGGGGATTATGGGGAATATGCAAATCTGTTTCCCAGCATGGAATTAGGACCAACTAGTCAGTTTGACTTTCGGCAACTTCCAAGGATGATGTCTACGTTACCTCCCTGAAATAAATCTGTTAACACGTGTACTGGGATCTGAACGTTGCTGTGGGGAGACTACCAGGTCCCTACCTCTCCCAGTGTAGAAGGCAAATGGCCAAATGTTATAGAGTTGCCAGTTCAGAACAGCAGGAGACAGGCCTGAGCACAGTCCAATACAAGCCAGGTTTCTGGGCAGGTGGAGTCTGTTGTAAACAGGCCGAAGAACCGGTGCGGGTGAAAGGTTATAGAAGTCAAAAGCAAGCCAGAGTCAGTGGCAGGAATGAGACAAATCAGGATAAGCAGATGCATATGAAGTCAGAAAGCACACCAAACATCGATACGTCGGAAGATACCCTCACAGGAGCGAGCAACACTGTGAACCTATATAGCTCAGGCATGCAGTGGCTTTTAAACACTAAGGGTGCATGCACACTACGTAACGCCGGGCGTGTATGAGAGCCGTACACGCCGGCGTTACAGCAGGGCTGCCGAACACTTCCCATTCACTTCAATGGGAGCGCTCGTAAACGCCGCTGTTACGAGCGCTCCCATTGAAGTGAATGGGAAGTGTTCGGCAGTCTGCCGTAATGCCGGCGTGTACGGCTCTCATACACGCCCGGCGTTACGTAGTGTGCATGCACCCTAAGACTCACAAGGAAATGTTGGGAACAGATTTCAGGTGTGTACTTTAACTAACAGAGGTATGGATAGATCTAGTCACAGAATAAGTTTACACGGTGAAATTTGAAGAAGATTAAAAATTCTGCTCTAGGAATTCAGACGCTGAATTTTTCCCACTTTACCAAATCAAATATGAAAAGTCTTCAGTGAAATTTGCAAATTCTGCATCAAATTCTGCACCTGCCAGCAGGAAATAAATCGGCAACTGTGATTGAGTTGAAGGGGAATCCGCCTCGAAATCAGCTCCAAATTCCTCTATGTAACATAACCTAACAGGTACCCGATGGATGTAAGTTAATATTGATATAAGATATTGGTCCAAAAATCTACAAAAAATTTGAATTTAGATGACTGATATTCAGAAACGAATTCAGTTTTTGCAACAATATAAAGAAATTTAATGGAACGCTGAAGCCCACAGATACATAGAAGCTTTAGTCTGATCGGGGGAGGAGGGGGGGGGCATTGTATTTTTGTATTTAGCTCCAGCCTAGCAACAGAACATTTCCACTGGGCTTTAGGGATTGCAGTGATGACATTGCAGAGTGTAAATCCACATACGGACCTGTCTCTGTGCCGAGCACACGCATTTGGGGGTGCACATAATTACTGGTGTGTTGGCACTTACACCCTACATAGACTTTCTTCAGCATCACGACAATACTCACAGATACCGCCACAGGTTTTAGATCCTGCAAAGCTCTGCAAGATTCGTGTCTGCCCAGCTGGAGAGAGTTCTAAATGGGACACTAGAGGAACATAGACTTGCCGAATAAAAATGGTAGCAGCTCTTCTGGCCAGAAAATGTTGTAGAATTGGCCAAATGTGACTATTTGCTTATGGAAGTACATCTGCTCGGTCTTGCCATTCCCAGATGCAACTTGTTATAAGACTCAGCATGCAGAAAAACGTTAGAAAATAAAAGGTCATTCTGTGCGCGAGACTCAAAGTTACCCCCTGTAGGTGACCGACCAATCACCTGACCGAAGCCTTGGAGCAATTACTCTGAAAACCCAAGGTGCAGAAGTATCCCAGGGATCTTATGAATACTGTTACCTTTTAATTTTGAGTACAAAATTTTTTTTGACCTACTGAAATTTTTGAGACTGATGACCAGATATATTAATATGTATGAGATTTTCCTTCTGATAATCCAGGAGAGTTATGGGAAACTTTGGTTCCTCAACCTCCTTTGCAAGTTTGCTGTATGCATAAAATAACTCTGTAAGTTCCAGGCAACCAGGATCCCAAGGTGCTGAGGCAAAAACAGTCCTAGGTGTATTACACTCTCCTAACTGGAGCGGAACTAGGCCCGGAGTTCTTCACCAGAGCTCTTGATGGTGGAGTTGGACTTGGTAAAAGTCAGAGACCCAGATCTGCAGCTGTCCAGAGAGAGACACACACCCAACGAACCACAAGTAAGAGGAACCCAGACACTAACCTGAGAGTGACATCCAAGAGAGCAGCATGGTCTGGAGTGCAGATGATCAGAGGGTAATCCAGGGGAGTCCCACAGATACTCAAGAAGTAAATCCGTGGTCAAACAAGCCGAGTCGATAACTGGAGGTCACATAGTAGCAGAAGGCAGAGGCAGAAGCGTAGTCGGGGAAGCCGGGTCATACACTGGAGGTAAACGGAGTGGCCAAAAACAGGATCCAGAAAGGAGGTCAGTTGGAAGCCAAAGGTCATCCACAGGAGGTCAGGAAGGTGCCAAATCAGGATCACAAAGGAGAGGTCTGAAAAGCAAGCCTGGTCAACACATCCAGGAAAATCCAGGTACAGGGAAAGAGGCAGGAGACAGGGAGCAAGGATGGAAAACAGAAGGGCTAGGGAAGCTGATGCCGTAGGTAAACAAATAACCAGCGGCCTAAATAGCCTCACTCTGCCGCTGACCCCGAAAGTGTTGGTCTCGACGCTAGGGAGAAACCGGAACCTCCGCACACTCAGGTGAAAGCCACCGGCCTACCCCAGCACTGGAACCAGCAGTGCTTCTGGTGCTGGAGAGGGATCGGGTCGGGCGCCTCCACGCAGCATAGCGGAGGACCTGGCCCATCCTATCATGCTGTCATCTGAGAACCCAAACCTTGGGAAATGATTGGGCAGAAGTCTAATGAGACTGGTAGGTGATTCTAAACTATATAGAGGGATGGCCAGTTGTCTTTGATCAATGTCTGTGTGACATTTGCTCGTCATGTTTTGGGGTGTTTTGCCTTTCTAGGATGTCCTACATTCAATATGTCCTTGTGGATGCTTTGGCAGTGCCGTTTTCAAGATGATTCTAAGACACAGATTGGCTTTTCTAGGTTTTTTGGGTTTTTTTACCAGAATGGGTGAAAAATAAAAAAAAAAGCAATGGTCACCAACCCCAACCCACTCTGTTCCAGTTCTGTCCAGGTCCCCACTGATTTATAATTTCTGTTCCTTCTTCATACACAGATAGTGACTGCTCTGTCAGTCACTTGACTTGGTGCACTGGGTGGGACACCCACTAATAGCTATAATTATACCACCAACAAAGGCAACAAAGGTGTAACTTGGCTTTCCTGGGTTCCAGTGCTAAGCCGGGTTCAGGCGGGGTTTTTTTGGGGTGGATTTTAATGAAGAATCCACGTCAGAATCCAACTCAAAAAAGCGCCTCCCATTGAATTCAATGAGTTCCTTTTTCCGCAACATGCCCTTTCTTCAGAAGGATTCCGTGGCTGATTCAGCCTCTGAGGTCCATGGCACGACACTCCCTCCAATTTGGGCCTAATCCGGAGCAGAATGCCGCCACTGGATGCCGGTGCACTGTATGCACTGCAACGTCATGCAGTCGTGGCTGGCCATTTTTTGGACCGGATTCTGATGCGGCCACCTTGTGAAAATCTGGTCCAAAAAACTTACCCTTAGAAGGGGTCCAGGGCCTGCTAGTGACTGCTACTACTACACATCCTATAGCCATGCCCTTGACCACCTAGACTGACATGAAAACCTTTATGCCGCCACCAATCCATTCAGAATAGTATTGTCTCCTCCTCACCATTGGGGTAAGTTCACATGCAATTACGCGTGTGCATAATCCGCGGAGGCTGCCGCAATGGGATCCCGTCGTGGCTCTCTGCTCCGGAGTAGGCTCAAATGAATGGGCCTACACCAGAGGGAGGTGTCGCGAGGCGGACGCCGTGGCTGATTAAGCCGTGGAGTTCGCCTGAAGAAATGGTGGTCTACATAGACCTCCATTATGAGGGGGGCGGATAATGACATGGATTCAGCGCCATAATCCGCCCCCTCATTGCCCGTGTGAACGAGCCCTTACTGTGGCTTTCTCATATGATTTATTATTGTCAGACGTTACTAATTTGGAAAACCTCCTTTAAGAAATAACAAGGGTAGATCATTTATACAAGACTTTGACTCTTCTAAACTTGTCGATTCCATCTAATATGTATGGCGGTGTTCTGAGTCTCCATGGACAGCATATCTTGGGGGAATACTTTCATCTTGAGAACACATGCATGCTTAGCTGAGCATTCAGGTATATAGGGGGGGTCGGGAGGAATAGGTATTGGTCAATAATTGTGTTCAATCGACAGCTACTTAAGATTGTATGTTCTTGTTTTTTAGAGTTAAGGGCACAGTGGAATTACAGGCTCTCTTTGGTCTACGGTGACGTACTGATATTTTCCATCTGTCAAACTCCCACGTAGACATTTATCACAAAGAACACGTTGTGAACCATCCATATGTTTTTATTGCCAGAATACACTTCAGTATCACTGTCACAAGCTCAAACATTTATGTGCTTTATATTGTACCATTTATGTGAAGGAATCCACAGGGTTTACAGCTGAAGATCTTTCCACCCATCCAGACGGATCGCCCGTTGCTACAAATGTTTTTATATGATCACTTGAAGACTTTATATCCAGCCCGGCTTTGATATCACTTGTCTTCTCTCCCCGAGTTTCGGTTTTATAATGTACAACGTTTTCCACCGACACCTTTGGCCACCATTTTTAAGTCTTGATTGTCTCCTCTGAAGTAAGCCAGACTGTACGACAAACTGGTACTCGACATCTAAGTTCCTGCCATCCAAATCGGCAGCTTATGGGCCAAGTAGGTCCCGTTGGTGAAAAACAGAATACGTTTTCTGGCAAAGTTACCATTTTTGGACTGCTAAAAGTTTCCTTTTCGAGACATCAGAAATCACGTCTATTGATGAACCAACGTTCACGTTTCAGGGACAGAGATGAGTAACTCAATTAGAGGCCTCCTTTAAGTTGAGGTGGACACCACTAGTTGTCTGCAAGACCAGGAATACAAGTGCTAATATGTGAATCCGTGTTACCAACGCTTTTAATACCGGGCTTACAGGGGGATGAAGATGGATTCCGAAATTTAGACTGGAAAAGAGAGTGTTCTTAAGAAAGAGGTGGTCTTATGTAGAGGGTTCTGTTTACAGCATTTGCTGTTAAATGGACACTCCCATAAAGTGATGGCATATCTCTAATAAATTCTATTATGTATGATCAATACAGTATTGGACTAAGGCTCCTTTATCCCACCAGATAAATTCAGGAGTTCTACCCTCCAGCAATCCCTTAGGAAATGGAAATAGGAAAGACTATGGCACCCTTTTAATTTTGGATGTTTTGTGTCGTATCATTATTGTGCTAATTCCTGGACCCATCGGAGGATTCTCTGGTGTTCTGGTGGACCAGTTCACCACTAGATCCATGGAGATCCAACCTCTGGACTTGTATTGATCCTGAGAAAGAAGGATCTAGAACGCTGATTCGGGACTATGGCCACTTTGCTTGTTTCCCAGCAAAGGAATAGACCTACAGCTGGATCAGCTTGGACATTGCCATTCACATCTGCTTCAGAAGCTCCATGGTAGTTTCCATAACTGTATGGAGATCTGCAGGGTGGGCCATAAGTATGGATACACCCAGGTGGGCCATAAGGATACACCCAAGATCCCCGGATCTCACTCCCTTGGACTTCTATCTCTGGGACCATTAAGATCCAGGATGTGGGGCACCTGAAACAATGGATATAGGATACAACGATAATGAATAAAGCTACTGGTACATTAAAAATGAGTACACCATTGTTTTCTTGTGCAATTCAGTATGTGTTTGATGTGTCATATGACCCCCTTTCCACTGAAAAAAACTAAAGTTGAATCCAAAATGGTGGCTTTGCAGATGGCCGCCATGGGCGTCGCCCAGCCTCAAATGTTTCCCCCCCTCCCATGTTCTAATGGTGTATCCATACTTATGGCCCACCCTGTATTTTTCTCATCAAAATGGTGGGCACCTTTGGAGAACTCAACAAACATTATTTTACTGGGGGTCCATTAGGCTCCACATGTGTCTCTCGCACAACAGATACAGCAGAGGAGTGTGGCTTACGTCCTAAGCAGAAGCCAAAATGTAGATGTGAACAGAGCCTAAGGCCCCAAACTCTGTGTCGCCCAAAGATTTGCCATTACAGCCTAGAGCTATTCTGCTTAATTCCTCCTTCTCTCGTTTCAGCTACGACAACACTCAAAAGGCAATCATAAATAGCAGTAATATATTCTGAGCCTCTCCACCTTACCCTGCCCACATATACCTCCTACATATAAGCTGTCACCGAAAACCACAAAATCTCACAAAAACAAATTTCTCTTTCGCTGGGGAAAAAAAAGTAGATTGTATGTATAATGTATGAAATGAATATGGAACAAGCCCCATATCCAGGAGAAGCTTCTACACCAAGCTATCAATGGCCTGTGTGAAGTTCAGCTCTTCTAGGTCAAGCACAGAGGATCACACCCAAGGAGTATCTAGTTTTTGGACACATGTAGACCAATATACTGGATATTTGTACTGGACACCGAACCTGAAGAGAAGGGAGAAAGAATATAACCAGCAAAAAGTTGCATGGAGACAATCCCAGAATTCAGGACCACGGAGAATTCCAGAGACCCAAATAGAAGATAAGACTTTCAGGATGGAGAAAGACTGTTCATATGGTCACCAGCAATCTGGATCAAGTTCGTGGCTCTTAAAATGCTTCAAAGTAAGAATACTTTCAGAAATAGAAGGGTTAAAGGCATTCTAGGGTTAAAGGGAATCTCATTTTTAAGACTAACACGTAGGAATAGACTTAAGAAAGTCTATTCTTCTCCTAACTTTAGATGTCTTCGCGCCATCGTTCCGGTGATATCCTGAGTTTTCTGTGGTATGCAAATGAGTTTTATCGCAGCACTGGGGGAGGGCCCCAGCGCTCAAACAGCACTGGGGGCATCCCCAATGCTGCTAGAGAACTCTCCAGCGCTGCCTTCATCTTGTTCAGGAACCTACCTCTACGCGTCGTCTTCCGGTCTGGCTTTCAATCTTCTACGAATGCGCAATCTGCTCTGCCAGCGGGCAGAGCGGACTGCACCTGCGAGCGCCCATTTTTTGTGGCCGCTTAAGTGAACTCTTGTAGTAAGCGGCCACAAAAAAACGGCCGCGCGCAGGTGCAGAAGATTGAAAGCCAGGCCAGAAGATGACGCGTAGAGGCCGGTTCCTGAAGAAGATGGAAGCGGTGCTGGAGAGTTTTCTCGCAGCATTGGGGACGCCCCCAGTGCTGTTCAAGCGCTGAGGACTTCCCCTAGTGCTGCGAAAGAACTCATTTGCATAAAGACGGAATATCTACCGAATGGCGGCCCAGAGAAGAAATCTAAAGGTAGGAGAAGAATAGCCTTTCTTAAGGCTAATCCTACGTGTTAGTTAGAAAAAAAGGGATTCTAATGATAGTATCCCTTTAATTTGCAACACGTGCCTAAAACTTTTGCAAATCACTATACATTTTCGTATATGAGAAACTGACCTTTGACCATTCCCTCTAGCTCCGATCTCATTCAGAAGCCGATTCTATAGACTCACTCACTTCAAAGTGAAAGGAGCTTTTATAAAAAAAAAATCGCAAACAGAAAAAGTAAAAACGAGAAAAAGACAGTAAAATATAGAAATCAGAAAATATAAGGAATAAGCCTGAGCGGGGAAATCATTATAATGGACAGAAAAATGTCCAATGATAAATACATCTACGGGGCACGATGAAGAACATTGTGTGATTCAGTGACTAATGGAAAAACTAGAATGTAAAAAAGTACCGAAAGTATAAAAAAAATCGAGAGAAAAAATATCTGAGAATAAAATGGCACTTTATGCCTCTACTGACCCTGTGTACTAATCCTAATGAGATGACTCAGCTGACTGTGTCTCCGTCTGTACAGTAAAGCTGAAAGTGATCCGTAGACTGTAGGACGTATCAGCTTATTGGGAGTGATTCAGGGACTCATGTAAAATCTACAATTGTCAGGATTTTTCTGAAAAGTAAAACAGAAAAGTACTGAAAGTAATAGAAAATATAATCAAAATCTGTTAATAACATGTCACATTCTGATATTCCATTCCAATTATATATCAGATTATACTTCTGCTTCTTTCTTAGCAAAAATATCGCTCCGGATGAAAAGTATATTCAACTACATCCTTATGGTGTAAGCAGCTGTTTGTAGGGTGACCTGATGCGTCTCAAATACCCCAATGGCGGGAGAGTAGCAGATCTAGTGGTGACATTTCTCGAAAAGAGAGTCTGATGGAGGGGTCTGACAACTTGGGAGAATAAAATGGCCATCCCATTATTCTCCAGGGTCTCTTTACACCCCAGAGTATTATAAGTGTAGGGGAGGTGAAATTTAAAAATAAAAAAATATTCATACTCACCTTCTGTTACCTCTCTCGTAGACCTGGGCTCAGCACTGAGGCCTGTGATTGGGCCTCAGTAGTGACCTGTGACCTCAGGTGGCCCAATCAAAGGCCTTACCCGTGACCCCCAGTGCTGATGCCATTACAGAAGAGTGCCGGACGCCACAAGGCGGTCCAAGACAAGTGAGGGAAGGGGAGTTTTTTGTTTTTTTACACCTCTCCTTGGTATCCATCTTTTATACTCTGAGGTCTGAAGAATACCCCAGAGTATAATAATGTCACTTTTCACTTTAACATAATTCTAGCTTTGTTTGTCTTAGAGAACTACACTATGTTTTATAGTTTCCTATGATCCATAAGAGTGTGCTATACTATGTTTTATAGACAGGTTCCTGGTTGCCCTAAGAATATTCTATACTACGTTTTATAGATAGGTTCCTAGGAGCCTTAAGAGTGTTCTACACTATGTTTTATAGATAGGTTCCTAGGAGCCCTGACAGTATTCTACACTATGTTTTATAGATAGGTTCCTAGGAGTCCTAAGAGTATTCTACACTATGTTTTATAGATAGGTTCCTAGGAGCCCTAAGAGTATTCTACACTATGTTTTATAGATAGGATCCTAGGAGCCCTGACAGTGTTCTACACTATGTTTTATAGATAGGTTCCTAGGAGCCCTAAGAGTATTCTACACTATGTTTTATAGATAGGTTCCTAGGAGCCCTGACAGTATTCTACACTATGTTTTATAGATAGGTTCCTAGGAGCCCTGACAGTGTTCTACACTATGTTTTATAGATAGGTTCCTAGGAGCCCTGACAGTGTCATACACTATGTTTTATAGATAGGTTCCTAGGAGTCCTGACAGTATTCTACACTATGTTTTATAGATAGGTTCCTAGAAGCCCTGACAGTATTCTACACTATGTTTTATAGATAGGTTCCTAGGAGTCCTGACAGTGTCATACACTATGTTTTATAGATAGGTTCCTAGGAGTCCTGACAGTATTCTACACTATGTTTTATAGATAGGTTCCTAGAAGCCCTGACAGTATTCTACACTATGTTTTATAGATAGGTTCCTAGGAGTCCTGACAGTGTCATACACTATGTTTTATAGATAGGTTCCTAGGAGCCCTGACAGTATTCTACACTATGTGTTATAGATAGGTTCCTAGGAGCCCTGACAGTGTCATATACTATGTTTTATAGATAGGTTTCTAGGAGCCCTGACAGTGTCATACACTATGTTTTATAGATAGGTTCCTAGGAGTCCTGATAGTACTCTACACTATGTTTTATAGATAGGTTCCTAGGAGCCCTGACAGTATTCTACACTATGTTTTATAGATAGGTTCCTAGGAGCCCTGACAGTGTTCTACACTATGTTTTATAGATAGGTTCCTAGGAGTCCTGACAGTGTCATACACTATGTTTTATAGATAGGTTCCTAGGAGTCCTGACAGTATTCTACACTATGTTTTATAGATAGGTTCCTAGGAGCCCTGACAGTATTCTACACTATGTTTTATAGATAGGTTCCTAGGAGCCCTGACAGTATTCTACACTATGTTTTATAGATAGGTTCCTAGGAGCCCTGACAGTGTCATATACTATGTTTTATAGATAGGTTCCTAGGAGCCCTGACAGTGTCATACACTATGTTTTATAGATAGGTTCCTAGGAGTCCTGATAGTACTCTACACTATGTTTTATAGATAGGTTCCTAGGAGCCCTGACAGTGTTCTACACTATGTATTATAGATAGGTTCCTAGGAGCCCTGACAGTATTCTACACTATGTTTTATAGATAGGTTCCTAGGAGCCCTGACAGTATTCTACACTATGTTTTATAGATAGGTTCCTAGGAGCCCTGACAGTATTCTACACTATGTTTTATAGATAGGTTCCTAGGAGCCCTGACAGTGTCATACACTATGTTTTATAGATAGGTTCCTAGGAGCCCTAAGAGTGCTCTACACTGTTTTATAGATAGGTTCCTAGGAGCCCTGACAGTGTTCTACACTATGTATTATAGATAGGTTCCTAGGAGCCCTGACAGTATTCTACACTATGCAGGGGCGTAACTACCGTGGTAGCAGCAGTAGCAGCTGCCACAGGGCCCGGGCCATTAGGGGGCCCGGTGACAGCCGCTACCGCTGCGGTTTTTTTTTTTTGGTTTTTTTTAAAAGTCCGTTACGGGCCCTATTCACTTGCCGATCCTGGCTGGGCCGGGATCGGCAAGTGACACCGCGGGGCCCACAGAGGCTATCATTATACTCGGGGGTCTTTGCAGACCCCCGAGTATAATGATCGGCGCACCGGGAGGGGTAAGGTAACATAAAAAACAGTGTTACTTACCTCTCCACGATCCTGCCAGGCCTCCGTCATTCGTGTCTGACGTCTCTGACGTCACATGACCCAGGCCAGCTTCCCGGGTCATGTGACGTCTGACGTCATTAAAGCTGGACAAGAGCGGACAGGACAGCCGACAGGAACAGGTAAGCAACTGTCTCTGTTCTTTTAATGGTTTTAATCCCCCGGGTCTCCGATTATTATACTCTGGGGTCTTTTCAGACCCCAGAGTATAATAAATGTTTATAGGTGTCCACAGTGGGACATATGGGGACACTATGGGGGATAATACTGTGTGTGCAGGGGCACTATAGGGGTTAATACTGTGTGTGCATTGGACACTATAGGGGTTAATAATGTGTCTGCAGGGGACACTATAGGGGTTAATACTGTGTGCATTGGACACTATAGGGGTTAATACTGTGTGTGCATTGGACACTATAGGGGTTAATACTGTGTGTGCATTGGACACTATAGGGGTTAATACTGTGTGTGCATTGGATACTATAGGGGTTAATACTGTGTGTGCATTGGATACTATAGGGGTTAATACTGTGTGTGCAGGGGACACTATAGGGGTTAATACTGTGTGTGCAAGGGACACTATAGGGGTTAATACTGTGTGTGCAGGGGACACTATAGGGGTTAATACTGTGTGTGCAGGGGACACTATAGGGGTTAATACTGTGTGCATTGGACACTATAGGGGTTAATACTGTGTGTGCAGGGGACACTATTGGGGATAATACTGTGTGCAGGGCTTACTAAGGGACATAATAGAGTGCGGAGGAGGGGGTCAGTCGAGGTCTTCGGCATCGGTTTGGGGAGGGGGGGCCCCATGTCAAAAGTTCGCCACGGGGCCCCGCCATTCCTAGTTACGCCACTGACACTATGTGTTATAGATAGGTTCCTAGGAGCCCTGACAGTATTATACACTTATGTTTTATAGATAGGTTCCTAGGAGCCCTGACAGTGTCATACACTATGTTTTATAGATAGGTTCCTAGGAGCCCTGACAGTGTTATACACTATGTTTTATAGATAGGTTCCTAGGAGCCCTGACAGTATTCTACACTATGTTTTATAGATAGGTCCTAGGAGCCCTGACAGTATTCTACACTATGTTTTATAGATAGGTTCCTAGGAGCCCTAAGAGTATTCTACACTATGTTTTATAGATAGGTTCCTAGGAGCCCTGACAGTGTTATACACTATGATTTATAGATAGGTTCCTAGGAGCCCTGACAGTGTTCTACACTATGTTTATAGATAGGTTCCTAGGAGCCCTGACAGTGTTATACACTATGTTTTATAGATAGGTTCCTAGGAGCCCTGACAGTGTTCTACACTATGTTTTATAGATAGGTTCCTAGGTGCCCTGACAGTGTTATACACTATGTTTTATAGATAGGTTCCTAGGAGCCCTGACAGTGTTCTACACTATGTTTTATAGATAGGTTCCTAGGAGTCCTGACAGTGTTCTACACTATGTTTTATAGATAGGTTCCTAGGAGCCCTGACAGTGTTCTACACTATGTTTTATAGATAGGTTCCTAGGAGCCAAAGAGTATTCTACACTCTGAGAAGTTTGATCAACTTTAGCTCCACACCCAAAACCCATTTCCTGTTGTGGCTGAGAAGTACCTAAAAGATAGTCGTCATTGTCAGTTATAGTCATAACCTCTGGTGTTGGAGTCAGGGCTCTGGAAATTACAAGGGCCTTATAAATGTGTTGTGGTCACCAAGTGTATAAAATTGTTCCTTTAGAACATAGAACACGGGACACCTTAATGTAATAGTGGTATAATGTGTATAGTATAATGTCAGGTATATAAATATGCAGTATCCGTTTCCTATGGACAGGTTGGTTCCTCGGCAGGTATCAGAAATACTTAAGACATCTTACTTTTTCATGACCTTGAATAAATTGCCGTGAGTTCAGGATCTCGGTGTCAGTGGATTGTTAGCTCTGTCAGTCACAGATCTATTAATGTACAGCGCAAAAGATAATGTAATTCCTTGTTATTTTTGGCCTCTTCTAAAGCCTCTTGACATTTGCTTCACGTATCTCTCAAGCTATAGATACAAAGTCCCCCCCCCCCCCAGTTCTTTTAAATATCCTGTAAATCTTGTGGATTTTAGAGATTTTTACTTCATGAATAAGTAGAATTGCCTTAGAAATTAAGCTTTCATTCGACATTTTTATCTGGGAACTTAAAGGGGAACTCCATACAACATATACCTGAGAAATGATATATTTACACATTGATTTTATTAATATTTATTTTACCTTTTACTAAATCATCAGTAATATATGGGATTTACCCCTGAGCTGGAGCGGACATGTTGAGTCTCTCTGTTAATTTATTAAATATTGACCTGCTAATTAATTGGCTAACTAATTTTTTTCATACATTGTGACACTAGGTGAATACTGGCATTGAGGTGTCTGTTGTTCTGATCCGACAGAGAACTAAACTAGTGGAGCACAAAAATTGTGGACATTAGCAGAGCCCAACGCGCAAACCATTGTCAATATTTAGCTTGTATAATGCTATATTGTAGAAAAAAAATCATTATTAAAGGGATTCTATCATTTCTCGCTAACACGTAGGAATAGCCTTAAGAAAGGCTATTCTTCTCCTACCTTTAGATGTCTTCCGTAGAAATCCCGGTTTTCGTTTTCTCTTGCAGCACTGGGGGCGGGCCTCGGCGCTAACACAGCACTGGCGGCGTCCCCAATGCTGCGAGAGAACTCTCCAGCGCCACCTCCATCTTCTTCAGGAACGGGCTCTTCACGCGTCTTCTTCCGGCGGTGGCTACAAACTTCTAGGCCTAGGGCAAAGCCGACTGCGCATGCCCGCTGGCCACAAGAAAATGGCCACTTACAATACTGTGTAAGCGTCCATTTTCTTGTGGCCGGCAGGCATGCGCAGTTGGCTTTGCCCTAGGCCTGAGGCCTAGAAGTTTGAAGCCACCGCCGGAAGAATACGCGAAGAAGACCTGCCTCCTACAAGCAAGAAGGACAGGACCAGGCTCCCCGCTGGTGAGTATTCTTCAGGGGGGAGAGGGGGGAAGAGGGAGAGAGGCACTGATTTGCTCCACAAGGGGGCCCATTGAGGCTTTGTCGCCCAAAGGCCCATAAAAACCCGTAGTCGGCCCTGTCTGAGACAGAAGCCTTCTTCTGGCAAGTGTCTTCATAGATGGTCTGTAGGATAATATTATTAAACGACCTGCTACCAGCTATATTGTGAAGTTATGTGCTCCCCTCTGGAGCACGGTTCTCTCTGTTTCTTTGATTCACACATTGCTTCCTGTATGAATTGGAGGTCAAACTATCATTGCGGATCTATAGGAGTCAAATGAAGGTTCTAATACGTAGACCTTTAATATAGGTTTGACCTCCTCTTAGATCTTATAGCATACTTGGGAGAGATCTGATATAAGTGAAGAACCGGCCTCCATCTTATGTATCATGACATCAATGCCTTGGCCTTGGTACACTGCCAACCATGTGGCTTATTATATGCTGACCTCTTGGATACACACCATACACCCCCTCTCAGTATTTTTTGGGTTTGGCCCGATGTTTATTACTCCTAATCACTGTTGGGAACAATGGTTGGCACCGATTTACTACTACTAACACATTTCTGGTAAATTCTGGGACCCCCATTGTATCAGGGCTGGTCATTGAGGTCTACAACCATGTTGTCCTATTTTCCCCTCTTCGCTTTTATGTATTCTCTCTTTTGTACCTTCTCTGTACAGTGTTCTTCTCCATTGCTATGTACCGATCACAAAAGTATTACCTTCACCTTTCCCTTCTTGCTTTCTGTATCACTTCATGAACGAATAGAATAAACCAGAGTCGATGAAATCTGAATGGACGGGACATAATATGTAAGATGTACATCTACTATGCTTTCGGGGCTGGCACCCTTTCTGGAACAAATGCGGGGCTGACTCTTTCCCTGGTTTCCATTATGCCTTTGTCTGATTCATTCTTCGCTCTTTCCTTTTACCTGTTCTCGAGGACAATCCTACTATGTGTTTGTATGACGGAACATCTTCATCTTCCATTGCTACAATAAACCATTTACTCCTTGGAGTGATGTTTCGCTCAGGTCTTATAAAGGTCTGCTCAAGATAGACAATGCCAAGTTTTTTAGCCATTGTTTTTGCAAACCAAAGGGTGGACGCCCATCTGTACTGATCTGCACTACGTTCTCTAGCTATGTATACCTTGCATTTTATCATTGTTATTATGATTGGCAGTGATGACAATTTGTTGGGTACACAATTGACTTGGAAGATGCCAACTCCAATTTTTTGGTTTTGCATATTTACTATCAGCTGTCAGCCAGGTATGAAGTAGTCAGGGTCAGAGCAGGAGTTGGAGTTGGGCTGTCAATGACCATGTTTGTAAACCATGATGGAGCCCCATACTGTTTGAGCATATAAGTCTCATTGCTACCTAACAGAGGTTTTCATTGCCATCTACTTGGTGAAGACCACATTGCAGTATGCTGGCATGCCACTTATCTGGGTCCTTATCCATTGGAGTTTGGAAGGAGGTGGCAAGCAGAAATGGTGGTTAGTACATTAATACCTACATGGTATAGGGACTGGGTGAGAGCCTGGATTATTAAACTTGGCACCTACCTGATGGGGTCAACTATTTGGCCAAAGTCTGAACTGGATACTGCTGACGTAAACTAAAGCAGCTCAATTCTGGAGGACCTTTAAGAATTCACAACTGACTATTTTCTATGTGAATATGGGAAGAATATGCAAATTTGACTTCCATGATGTAATTAGGAAGACAGAGTCTCAGTCAAACAAACCAATAGAGGGCGCTCCCTTTAACATCATGCCAACCTTCTCAGAGGCCTTTATTTGCAATGATGTTGGGATTATACAAGATACAGTCTTCTCAGCCAAGGACAGCTGTTTCGATGTTCTTGCATCTCATCAGCTTGGCGCAGAGAGGACTGACCTGGCAGAGGTGAGAGGCTTAGACAGGGTTGACGGGATATCGTCACTCCATAGGGAGAGACCACCAATTAGGTGTGTGGAGTCTTAATAAGACTCTTAATAAGACTCCACACACCTATATGGTGGTTCTCTCTCTATGGTGTGACGATATCCCCCTCAACCCTATTCTCCTTGTGGTCAGTCATTGAGTACAGTACATGGAGCAGGATTTATGTACTTGTTTTAGTACATGGAGCAAGATTTATGTGCCTCTTACCTACCAGTTCACTTGGAGTCATTGACTGGTGGATGACTCCTTGTTTATAAGAAGTCTACAGAACATCTTCGGTACTTGTCTTACCACAAACCACATTGGATCCACGTGATTGGTATAGATTGGAAAAATCTGCATCGAGCCATGTTCATGTGGGTATCTCCATCTACACTACAAAAACATGGTTTTATTATACTCTTTTCTATGTAGTGGGCCCATATGTGCTCGAGATAGGGAAATTAGATCATGAGCCCCTTCGGCAACACAGACCAGGATCATATCAGTCCCATCTTGTGTCAGTGCCCTCCACATACTAAATTTGCCCCGTTTTCACAGAATCCCTCCTGCTGATCAATTGATACTTTTCACTTTATGGTTATATTTCTCCTTTCTGACTGTGGAAGGCTGTGTATCCTAAATTTTCTCACTCCAGTGTTCCAAGGGGAATCCATTTACAATGCCCTGACTCCCAGGCCATCAAAGGGAATCAGAAAGGAGATCAAAGAAGTTTATTCATCCTTAGTGTGGTGAGGATGACCTGTGGACCCCTTGGCTTATGGGCGCCATCAGAGCTGCAACCTCTAAGGTTACATCCTTGGTTATGCTGGATTACAAAAACCATGGCTTTTTTCAAAAACTTTCTTTAAGCTTGTGTACGTCTTCCCCTTCTTTCAATAGAACTGAGCTGCAATACGAGATGCAACCCATAGACAGGTGGGGCGCTATTTCTGGAAGAAAGCAGCCATGCTTTAGTGGACCTACGCAACCGGCTTAATGTATATCCTATATATCATTCCCATCGCAATGCCTTCGAAGAGCTTTCATCGGAGCGTAGAGCTGTCAGCAGTTTTCTACGCCTCTTATATAAGGCTTACTCCGCAGGAGACCTTGGCGTCCTCAGACTTTACATACAGAGAGGATTATTACCCAGCGCTAACTGCTCATCCCTTGCTGAGTTGTGTTGCCCTCTCATGGTCTACCATACTGTATCCATATTACCTGGAAGACCCCAGACGGTCGAATATTGCGCTACACGAAGACGTCCTTGCCGAGCTGCGTCACATTGAATTAGCTGTCCATTGTGTTATGTCGCTGTAATGCTATGGAATACATTAGCTTCGTGTCTGCTTTATGATTTTTCTCGCTACATGGTCATATTTGGGGTTTTTTGCCGATGGGCGGCTTGCGAAATGCTGATGTGTCTTTCCGCTACGCTGCTAGATTCTCCTACAGAGCCTGCGAAATACCTATAGAAACAGCGGCCGGCTATTTGTGCTGGATGTAAATGCAGCCTACGGCCCCCGCTCTGTTATGTAGCGGCGAACGTAATGGGGACAGTGTTAGCCTGGAGAATTGAGAGCACTTTATGAAAAAATAAAAAAAAAATTCCCCACTAATGGATGAGTCTTATTGGATTAATGATGTTTAACCCTTCCGAGAGGCAGCGGCGCACGCCATGCCTTCCAGCCTCTCGTTGGAAGAAGAGAGGATTAAAAATGCAGGAGCATTAATTCAGATTTATGAAATAGCCCTGGGCTCCTAAACCGCTTAAAAAACGGGCTAGAAAAATAGAGCGAAAAAAAAATATACAGTGTCCACGCGACGGCAAATGTCAATGTGGGAAACGGCAAAGGATTAGCGCAAATTTCTTCACTCGAGTGGGAGATCCTAACGTTGAAGATGTTTCATTGTGTTGGGACTAAGAGACTAAATTATATTATCTGGAACGTTCCCAAAATTCCATCAAATGGGTTGAAATTCCTTTAAACCGAAATTTCATCTACGTCAATGGGGTCAAGAATCCGCCTTACCGTCATCAAAATTTTTCCACTTTAATATTTAGATTATTTATTATTTTTTTGTGACCTTCCTATGCTTCATTAGCATCGCCGTTCCGGAATCGATCTTTGTTACATTGTTACGACACTTACGTAATGTATTGCACCAAAAGACGGGCTCGTGGAGATGCGTTCGTGTAATGGACACTTACTAGACGGCAGCGAAACATGTCAATATTCAGTAGGGGGGGAACGTCAACCAGGCCTGAGACGATTGGCAAGGAAAGGGTAAAAGTGACGGCCTCGAAGGAAAATCCCTCTTCTTTGGACACAGATATTGTCGTCCTTCATTAGACGCTAATAGCCACAGCCAAAGCTCCTTGTGGGATGTCGGTGGCCATTAAATAATCTACTTTGGGGGCATTTTGGATTATCTTATGTTAACCTACATTGCACTAAGCTCAGAGCCGTGTGTAATATTATCGGCTCCGGCTGCTGCGGGTCCCAATTTTGTCCCACCATTTGTAAAATTGAAAAAATTGACAAAGTCCGAGATGAAAAATCTTTCATCTCCTCCTAAATTTTATAGGAACCAGAAACTACTTTTATTGCCTACGTCACCCTTACCTATGATTAGGCCTCGAGTCCTGCCTTATCGACAATTTTCATTCTACTTTTGTGTTTTTAACCCAACATTTACAAATTTACAAAATTTGCAAATTTCAAATTCTGAGCCCTGTTTTTTTTGCGTGTTTTCTGCAATTCTTCGTTGGTTGTCCTACAAAGCTGAACATTCTGTTCAGTTCTCATTATTTTTTATGACATTTTTTTTAGGCCGAGTGGTTTGGGGTCAATAGACCATTGGTGATACTGGATAATTGTATGGACGTCATCCCGTTATAAGAAGACTTGATGCACTATAGGCCTCTGCGCCCGGACCATCGTGTACGATATAACTTGCAAACCTGATTTGGAAATACAATGTTTATTGGGTGTATGTGTCACTTAAGTCACTCTAGCACTACAGCCATCGTCCCTTTATTGACATCTAGCAGGCTAGGCTCCCAGGCTTTGCGTGGGCCTGCAAAATTGCAAGAGGCAATTGGTATCCAGAGTGGCAAGGAGACACTTCCTGACAGCATTAAGATCTCCGCGTAATGTTTATTAGACATTTACAGACTATTAGGTTTCCATTACTTGCTGCATTTATTCCTCTCTCTACTGCTGGTGGAAATCCTTAGGGAAGCCAAGCAGTGGTCCAATCCTCTTCTGAATTTTTTTTCCCCCCTTTTCTTAATTTAATTAACCCTTTAAGTGACTGAGATGCACTTTAGTTGTCTGCCTCCAAGGCCGTGTGGAATCTAAAGAGTCAGCACTGCAGGATGGAAGGACATGTACTAGGGTAAGGATAAACACTGCTCCATGGATCATGGATGGCGACGGTGGCATTACGTAATAGCTTCATAGAGGGGATGCAGTCAGACAGTGTCACCAGATATACAGACAGGGATATATGTATTAGAGGTTTATATACAAATACATAGGTTATATAACATGTATATGTGTGTGCAATATAACGGATGGATGGATAGATAGATAGATAGATAGATAGATAGATAGATAGATAGATAGATGGATAAATGGATAGATGGATGGATAAATGTATAGATAGATAGATAGATAGATAGATAGATAGATAGATAGATAGATAGATAGGAGATGGATAGATGGATGGATGGATGAATGGATAGATAGATAAATAGATAGATAGATAGATAGATAGATAGATGGATAAATGGATGGATAAATGGATAGATAGATGGATGGATAAATGGATAGATAGATAGATAGGAGATGGATAGATAGATAGATAGATGGATGGTTGGATAGATAGATAGATAGATAGATAGATAGATGGATAGATAGATATTAGATAGATAGATTGTTGGATAGATAGATGGATGGATGGATAGATATGAGATAGATAGATGATGGATGGATGGATAGATAGCTGGATAGATATAGGATAGACAAATATGGATAAATAGATAAATAGATATGGATGGATATAGATTAGATAGATAGATAGATAGATAGATAGATAGATAGATAGATAGATAGATATGGATAGATGTATCCAGAGATAGATATATGGAATGATAGATATAGATAGATATGAATAACTAGATAGATATTAGATGACTATTGCATAGATACGGCCATTTCTCATGGTTCCTAATGTTTACTATGAGAACACAAAGTAAAAAAAAAATCATACATTTACCAATTATTACATAAAATAAAGGACAAACCCCCCATTACATCACTATAAAGAAAGGTCTGAGGACCCCAGAATATGGACAAACACCCTCCGACGGTCATGGACGTAACGCAGGTCCTTCTACCTAAAAGCAGAAAACATAAGACATTCATTGACACAGAGAATGTTCTTCCAAAAATGCATTAAAATGCTCGTGAAATGGTTGGAAAAAAACGGTCCTTTTCCTTGCCAGGCTTGTGGAGCTCGGTCGCCTCCCGTTGCGTGGATGTCAGATATCCATCCAGAATCCGGACGTCTTCTCCCCCAAACCATCCCTGGTTGCAGCTTATTAGAGCCTCTCTTGGCATTCACCGCGTGCCTTAATTGTATGGACATTTAAATCAAGGTCCGCTGTGAACACGGAGAGAAGGGCCTCTCATAGGGCGACTACAGGAAAGACAAAAACAGCAGCATCAACAAGACATGACAGCAACCCATCTCTCCTCCGCATCGCCGCCAAGCATCCTCGTCCCTACACCTCGGCTGGACAATGGCATTATACCAAGCGCTGCAGTCCGAACGCTCTCCTTTGTTCTGTCTGCTCGCTGAAAGGAGACCTCTTATCTGGGATTTTTTTTTTTTTTTCCTCCGATTTTCTTGCTTTTTGCTCCCTCACGTCGTCCCCGGGCATCTTCCACGCAGTCACATCAGAGGCGGCTGCTACGCTTTAGCACAATGACGGTCGCATTGCACAGACGATGCTTCTACCGCTGCTGACACAGACAGAAGCGAATGGTTTGAGGACGGAGCTTCGGTTGGAAATAAGAAAAAAAAAAAAAAAAAAAAAGCAAAAAAAAATTTGCAAACCAGAAGGAAATAAAAGGCTATTGACGTTATCTATTGTGAAAGGCGCAGGGCACGCGCAGCATTCTGTTTTGTAGCATAAATGATCTGGTTCAATAAGAGGGCCTGCAGGCTGTATATAAAGCACCCGACTCTGTCTCTGCAGTCAGTCCTTTTACTGAGGTCTCAAGTGGTGCAAAAAAATAGGAGAGGGGCCCATCTGGCTTCTCATCAGCTTTGTCAAGTCTTGCATACGCTAAAATGCTAATGACCTAGATAGCTCATGCAAAATGCAGCAGCAGAGAGAGGGAGAGAGAGAGAGAGACAGAGAAAGGGGGGGAAGAGGAGAAAGAGGGTGGTAAAGAGGGGAGGGAGCAGGGAAGAGGCTCAGATTGTATGGTTGCATTACATATACCCTTCCCAATCCCTTTACTGATCAATCTGGCTCACCTCCTATTTTAAACAGTGCTTTCATTTGCCAAAGGTCAAGCTATGCTATACTCGGTAAATATATGTGCATTATAAAAAAAAACCCGTTCGCGACGCCTCCAATAGACTACTGTTTATATTGCACCAAAACATGGCTGCCTTTTATCATCTCAGCCCAGCAATCAAACACATTAGAACTCCTCGTACGTAAAAACAGAGAGAGATTAAGACAATCTAAAATAAGCCGGGACGTCTCGAAGACATCTCCGAATAGTCAACTACAATAAACCAGGACGTCTCAAAGACATCTCCGAATAGATAGTCACCTAGGGTCTCAAAGACATCTCCCAGTAGATAGTCTACTACAATAAACCAGGGCACCCCAACGATATCTCCTGGTAGATAGTCTACTACAATAAACCAAGACATCTCAAAGACATCTCCTGGTAGATAGTCCTCTACAATAAACCAAGACGTCTCAAAGACATCCCCTGGTAGATAGTCCACGACAAAAAACCAGGACGTCTTGAAGACATCCCCTGGTAGATAGTCCACGACAAAAAACCAAGACATCTTGAAGGCATCACCTGGTAGACAGTCCACTACAATAAACCAGGACGTCTCAAAGACATCACCTGGTAGATAGTCCTCTACAATAAACCAGGACGTCTCAAAGACATCACCTGGTAGATAGTCCTCTACAATAAACCAGGACGTCTCGAAGATATCCCCTGGTAGACAGTCCACTACAATAAACCAAGACGTCTCAAAGACCTCACCTGCTAGAGAGCCCACTACAATAAACCAGGACGTCTCGAAGACATCTCTCGGTAGATAGTCGACTATGTTGGGCAGCACTCTGCCATAAGAAACTGTCAACTCACCGCACTGTCGCAGAATACTAAAACAGGATATATGTCCGATGAGCTTGGCGCAAGGTGTCGACCATCAAAGCTACGCAGCCAGAGAGGGTACAAGATTTTACACCTTGCAATAAGACAATAGGGTCGAATATTGCCCAAAGGGCCTGCCATGCAAATCAAGCAGTCACATATCAAACTCTCGCAATAGGACGTTCCAGTACTGGTATAAAACGTTACCTCTTTCTTAGCACGAAGTCCAAACCTTTCCTCCTTGAAGGCATCTTTCGAGACCTGAGTCCCTCTCAGCCTGTCTTTGTCTGATGGGTTGCTTTTTTTTTTTTTTTTGTGCTATCAATGATCGACCAGTAGCCACGTAAGCCATAGCCATCTCTCTACCACACACTAGAACAGGCTCCCTTTGCCCCTCGCCAGCCGTCGACATCCTCAGACTCGTGTGGTTTGGGACAGCAATAAAAGCAACACTGACCTTCCACCACTCACCAACCCTGACGAACAGCGGGGCTGCTGGACCAATCCACTTTCAACTACGAGCTGGTCTGCTCCTACCTCCTTATTCTGCTGCTCTTCATACACCTGCAGTGGAGGCAGCAAATGGCATCTAGAAAAAGCACTCCCCACTACAACCTACTGTACGCATTCCAACAAATTCTCAGCCACACTGAAGGATTTGTTAAAAGCAGAGAGGGGGGGGGGTATTGCAAAAAAAAAAAAAAAAAAATGCATGCATACGAAAGGACATAGGAGAAAAAAGGAGCACAATAGGACCTGTCACAAAAGAGAGAGACAAAAAAAAAGACAAAAATTTGCCCAAGGAACCTACTGAGATGTTTACATGTCCTGCACAAGGTGGCTGATCTGGAGAAAGAGGCAGGAGAACCTTCTCACTTTTCAATCCCCAGTCCTAATCTTGCTCACTGTCCTCCTTTTGCTGATCTCCCCCCTTTTTTTTGCCTTGAACGGATTATTCAGCCCCCCCCCCCCAAAAAAAAAAAAAAAAAAAAAAATCACATCTGCTGACTCCATGCTGAAAAACAAGAGGATTATAATTCTTGTAAATAAAGCAAGACCCTCCATAGATAGGCACTCGTCACACCTGCCCCCCATGTGTACCTCCCCTTCTCTGCTGTGCGGGATGCAATTCGGTTTTAATATGCCAAGGGTGTAGTCATCAAAATGATGAAGAAGAAGAAGAGGAAGATGAGGGGAGGGTGAATAATAGAGCATCAATGACCATATTGGAGTTAGGGACATGGGGGGAGGGGGCTTGGAGAGGGAAAAAAAAAAAAGAAGACAGGGGATGTGTGGAAGGAGGTGGTGGTGGTGGGGGGGAATCTTCTTAATTTTAACCTTGCAGAATGTCAGTGACAGCCACACCCACTGAAAAAGAAGACGATGCTTAAAAAAATATAAGATGGGGGGGGGGGGGTCGGATCGCGTGCAGATTATTGAATCAATTGCTGTTTATTCTCTAAAAAAATTAAATATTGTTACGACTGCGGATTTTCTTCTTCTGTCCTGCACGGCGCACGCAGGGTTATCCACTCACGACGCAATGCAGCTCAAGCTCTCGAAAACAAAAAAAAAAAAAAAAAAATTCGCTCCTTCCACTCGGCTCCTGCTTAGAACTAAACATTTACATCCATCTTCTCCGGGCCGCTCTTATAGCAAAATAAGAAGGAAAAAATCTGCACAAAAATATTCACGCCTACGTCTCTTACCCCCCCCCCTTTCCCGACAACTATGCAAAAGTCTCGAATTTACCGATGATGTCATAACCTAAGTGGAAGCGTTCATGGCTACGTTAGCGGTTATTTTTTCGACCCGAACGTCGCTGATACTTTGTAGACGAGAAGAAATTTTTGGATTTTATTTTTTATTTTTTTTTTTGCATTTGTTTTGCAAGTTGGAGGCAGGGTGTGTTTCGCCGCTGCATTGATTCCTTTGCAGTATTTCTCCCACTGCAGTCTGTCCATGCTGTTCTTCTCCAGGCAAGTGGAACAATAGAAGGGACTGACAAATTTTTTTTTATTTTTTTTATTTTTTTTCGAAACAAGACGGTCTACCGTAGCTATGAGTGAAATAAAACAGGGCGCGCTGCTTACGAGAGCGCTGTAATGCAAATGCAGTCGTCTTATATGTTATATCTCTTCCTTAATTGGTCTGGACATGTCATTTTCAGCCCCCCCCCCCCCCTCCTCCGCTTACTCCAGATTATTCTTTACATGGGATTTCCTACAACATTAGTATACTGTGCGGGTGTTGAAGGTGTCGAGATGGACTTTAGAGGTCACCCCTTCTTCAGATGATGCTGAGTCGTGTATAAAAACCACACACCGAAAGAAAAAAATTCTAAAATTTACATATAAAACAGCTTCTCAAAAATAATAAAAAAATAAAAAAAAATAATTTAAAAAAATTACAAAAATTTTTATCCTTCCCTACCCAACTCATTGTGTCCTAGTCCATCAATTTTTTTTTTTGTACCTCCGCACGTTTTAATTTATCAGTCCACCCACCCCCTGCTGATTCTGCATTTTTTTTTTTGTAGGCCTCAGTATTTGTACTAGGTCAGACTCGACAGTGTTGTTTTTTTTTTGTTTTTTTTTTTTTTTTTTTTTTTAAGTAATGTTCAGTAGTAATCGGATCAGATTTTTTTTGGAATATTTTTTTATTTTTTTTCTTTGTGTTCAGAATAAATTCGGCGTTATAAATTCAGTTTTTCCATTTTCTTGAAATGTCAATCACATGCAGACTAGTCTGGACAGATTCCGACAAGGAGCCACCATGGCCTACTTCAACTTACATTGCTGTTTTTGTAATTTTTGGATTTTTTTTTTTTTTTTTGCTTTTGTTGATATTTTGGGAACTTTCCTCTTCCTTTTTACATATTTTTATTGGGTTTATCAAAAATTCTGGATTATTTCAAAAATTTACAGCAAATGTGGGTTTTTGTACTTCTATAGTCCCTTCGAGTTGTGGTCTTGCACTTGGCTACGCACTCCGGCCTTATATATATACACTGTTCAATAGGTATATACTGGCTGCGCTCGCACCTGAGCAAGGATGGGCCATCTATAACCCATCTGTTACGGGTCATAGATCTTCAATTGTAATCCATTGTATTAAAATTTAAAAATCTACAGAAGTTTTTGGAAATTTTGACCTTACCTCTTGTATAAAAAAAACTACTCCAGTTTCCCCGTTTTCTACTCACATTTTTGTCTTTTATGCAAATCACGGCAAATTGCCATGAAATATTTTTTTTCTAATTGATTGAACATTGAACAAATTTTATTTGGAACTTTTTTAATTTTTGACTTGTATCTTATACATTTATTACATTCCGTTTCACGTTTACTCTATCTTTATATTCCAAAAATAGCTTCTTCTTCTTGAGGACTGAAATGGGACAAAAATCTAGATCTAAAGGGGCAATACGGTGGCTCAGTGGTTAGCACCGCAGCCCTGCAGAGCTGGAGCCCTGGGCTCAAATCCCACCAGGGACAACATCTGTATGGAGTTTCTATGTTCTCCCTGTGTTTGCATGGATTTCCTCCCAATCTACAAAGACATACTGATAGGAAAAAAAATGTACATTGTGATCCCTGTATGAGGCTCATTATCTACATTAAAAAAATTAATAATAATTAAAAAAAAGCTGGAGGGTGTCTAGACCTTATTCATTAGTATATTTAATTTGTATTCTATTTACATTGTAGATAGAACACCATTATTGGTTAAAATTTTTTTTAAAAAATTCCCCTTAAAAAGGTTCAAATTGCAAATCTTACACGTGACTATACCGATGTTCCTGCACATTCATATGAATAATGATGTCACCCTATGCCTTAAGACAAATTTCAGCAAATCCTTTAACCCTTTAAAGACAAGGTGCAACGGCCATAAATCAATAACAATGCAGTCTGCATGTATCTCCTTTCCCTCTGAACCTATGATAAGACCAGAAGATGTATCTGTATCCGTTGTATCTCTAGGCTACAAGTATTTTATCCTTATATACTGAAAAAAATACAAAAACATCCATATTGTGTTGAAATAATGCCCATAAGGTCTACAATAGGGAGCTCTCCATATAGTCCTATCTATCTATCTATCTATCTATCTATCTATCTATCTATCTATCTATCTATCTCCTATTTATCTATCTATCTATCTATCTATCTATCTATCTATCTATCTATCATCTATCTATCTATCTATCTATCTATCTATCTCCTATTTATCTATCTATCTATCTATCTATCATCTATCTATCTATCTATCTATCTATCTATCATCTATCTATCTATCTATCTATCTCCTATCTATCTATCTATCTATCTATCTATCTATCTATCTATCTATCTATCATCTATCTATCTATCTATCTATCTCCTATCTATCTATCTATCTATCTATCTATCTATCTATCTATCTATCCCATATCTATCTATCTATCTATCTATCTATCTCCTATCTATCTATCTATCTATCTATCTATCTATCTATCTATCTATCTATCTCCTATCTATCTATCTCCTATCTATCTATCTATCTATCTATCTATCTATCTATCTCCTATCTATCTATCTATCTATCTATCTATCTATCTATCTATCTGTCTCCTATCTATCTATCTATCTATCTATCTATCTATCTATGTATCTATCTATCTATCTATCTATCTATCTATCTATCTATCTATCTATCTATCTCCTAACTATCTATCTATCTATCATCTATCTATCTATCTATCTATCTATCTATCTATCTATCTATCTCCTATCTATCTATCTATCTATCTATCTATCTATCTATCTATCTATCTCATACCTATCTATCTCCTATCTATCTATCTATCTATCTATCTATCTATCTATCTATCTATCTATTATATGTACTTGTTTTTTAGGTGTTTAACATATCTCGTTCCATTTCCCTGTATTTTCCGTCGACATATCCAGTGAAATACTGTGACATCAGAAAGGCTTAGCATGTCGCCTCGAAACCTATGCACCGCCATTACAATACCCTGTGAGTGATGAGGGTGTACATGTGTTATTGTCCTGTCAATTATGGGCTAAGGTGGTCCTTGAAATAGCTCTGAATATATAAAGGTTAACCCTTCCATTCCCACTGGGGAGAGGTCGCCGTAAGGCTGTCAGCCAGCGTAAGGCCGGAGCTCTACTTTCAGCGTCCTAGAGGTTAATTTATACGCATTGTGCAGAAATGCATGGTCAGGGGAAAAGAAGAGACTGATGGAAAAGCTGTGCCTTCGAGGGGAACCTTGCGTAATGACTGAGACAGCTCACTAATCTACAGTAGGTGGTTATCGGCACCACTTCATTGTTTAGGAAATTAAATATACTTCCCTAGGCTCACACTGTAGGACAAAGGAACCCGTACACACGTGACCTCTAGACCCGGATTATTTTTTATGTCCATTTTTTTATCTTGTTTTAGGTATCCCGTGATAGTTTTATCACTAGTCATAAAATTTTTTAATTTTTTTTTTAAAAAATTACATAACCGGAGATGGGTTGGGGGTTGGAAAATGAAGGCTATAATAAATTTTACCTGGCGCGTGAAGCTAAAAAGAGCTGGATGTTCTCACGGCGCCCAATAGGCATCGGGACAGATCCAGTCATAAAAATTGCACAAAATTTTGGGGCAACATGGTGGTTCGCAGCCTTGCAGTGCTGGAGCCCTGGGTTCAAATCTGCAAGGAGTTTGTACGTTCACCCCATGTTTGCATGGATTTCCTCCCATTCTACGAAGACATACTGATAGGGAAAAATGTACGTTGTGCTCCCTATATGGGGCTCGCAATCTACATATTAAAAAAAATTGCACAAAATTTTACGGTTTTATTTTGAGGCAAGTTTATTTAAAATGTAAATATCCGGAATTAGGTTGGGGTGGTTGGAAAAAATGAACCCTATAATACACTTCATGCAGCAAGTGATCCTAAACAGAGTGTACGTGGACTGGGCGTAGAAAAATTTGCACCAAATTTTACGGTTCGATTGTTGGGTGCCTATTAGAGACGAGCGAATATAGTTTTGAATACTATACCTCGTTCCATAGGAATGAATGGAAGCGGCCGGCGGGCAGCCAGCGCTTAACCACTTGCTGTTTGACTGCTTCCATTCCTTCCTATGGGAGCGAGGTATTCGAAACTCTTCGAATTAGCTCTAGCGCCTATCATTTCTACAAACGCAAGATTCCGTCTCATCCATAAACTGAAATTCTAAATTTGCCGTTCCAAAATGATCAATTTTGTACTCTGTCGTAGTGTCGAAACGTACTAAAGCTTTGCAAAATGGTAGAAGCACAAGATGGCTGCAAATACAGATGTATTGCGGCTTGACCTAGTTTCCTCGGAATTAGTGAAAATCCAATGCAGAAAAAAAAAAAAGTAGAAGCCGTTTCTGCCTTAGGAGCTCGCTAGGTTCTGGGTTCTGCATCTGCTCATTGCACGGGGACTTGATGTGTTCTCTGGGGTGGTCGGTAATCATAAGAAAACGATGATATAAAAAGAAACCCACTTACTCATTCCCCAACCTATATTTCCCGAGCACATGAAAAGGACGTTGTGATCCCCCTCCCCCAACTTTAATCTAAAATTTTCTCATCCTCTATGTAGAATTTTTTTTTTAATCTGACGATTTATAGGTCTCCTATTCCTGAAGTCATCACGTCTTCTGTATCACACCATCTTCCTTTGGTGATAAGCCCACCCCCTACTCAAAGTATTAACACATTAAGAAATTACAACGTAAAACTCTTAAAAAAAAAGTCATTGACCAAAATTTTCCAGGTCCATATGGCATGACATCTGTGCGGCTTCCTCACTAAAAGAAGCAGCATCCCCTTTAATGGTCTAATGCATGATATCTCCCCTGAGATTGCCAGTATGAGCTAAGTATTAAGTCTTAGGTTCCAGATGAGTTAAAATCAGTTGAATGTCATCCAATCATTCCATTGACCCTTTTAGAGCTGGAAGAGGTTTCGCAATTCGGACTATAATCCCCTTCGTTTTTTTTCATTTGGTACAATCCATAAATGTGTAATGGCCATACTGAATACATACAATCTGATTATATACATGTACGGTGAGACACACCAGCCCCAGAAAAGTCATTTATACTGCGTATCCATCTGTGCCTTAAACATAAAAAAATATACACTCACTATACATCAAGATTAGATGGTAAGTTCCTTGATTCATTTTTGTTACAATTTTCAATTAAAAAAAAGTGCCTTTATTTTTTTTTTTAATTTTAAAAAATGTTGAATTTTTTTTGAAAAAAATATCAATAAAAGTGCCTTTATTTTTTGGTTTAATTTTAAAAAATGTTGAAATTTTTTTAAAAATAAAAATAAAATATCAATAAAAGTGCCTTTATTTTTTTAAAAAAATAAATAAAAAAATGTTGAATTTTTTTTAAAAAAATTTTTCAATAAAAGTGCCTTTATTTTTTTAATATTCAAAAATGTTGAGTTTTTTTAAAAAAAAAATCAATAAAAGTTCCTTTATTTTTTTGTTTAATTTTCAAAAATGTTGAATTTTTTAAAATATCAAAGTTTCTTTATTTTTTTAATTTTCAAACATGTTGAATTTTTTTAAAAAAAATACCAATACAACTGCCTTTACGTTTTTTTAAATTTTCGAACAGTTGATTTAAAAAAAAAAAATCAAAGTGACTTTTTAAAAATTTTCCCAAAAAAAATATTGAGTGATTTTATTTTATTTTTTACATTTTCAATAAAAAATATTATAATAGAGAAAACCTAAAAATAACTTAAAATTTTTATAAGGCCTCTCAGATTTTTTTCTTTAAACCACACACTCAGTTCTATATTTTTTTTTATAGGATTTTATTTTTAGATGACAGTGAGCGTCATCCTGAGGGATACTTTAGTTTATCGATTTCATTTCAGAAAATCAATATATAGGCCGCCTGCTCGAGTACATGGATGGTGTATGTATCTCGGGGTCGCACCGCATCCTCTCGCTTCCTACCGTTAGGTTGTATAGAGCAGGCTCGTACCTTACAGACACATAGACAGACATTTTACCGCATGTGAAAGAAAATAGCATATTACACTATCCAGTGGATTTTTTTTCTACGCTGCTTAAAATTCATAGATGGTGGTGAAGTATGAGGAGGGGGAGTATATAGCTTGTGCTGTGCATGGAAGGCTTTGTAATTGATGTGTAGTAGAATGGGAAACATAATTTGCATTAGTGGGGGTTATTTTGGGCTAACACATGCAAAACCCTGCTATAGGACAGGTATTCTGCATATATCTGGATAAAGCTTGGCATGTTTGACAGCGGCCATTTAGGGGGGGGATAAAATTCCTATGGGGTCGACATTGCTACAATTTTAGAATGCTGCATTTACTGTAGCAGTATATATATACAGTATGTATATACATATATATGTATATATTTGATATATATATATATATATATATATATACTGTATATACATATATATATTATATATATATATATATATATATATATATATATATATATACACATATATATATATATATATATATATATATATACACACTAATATATACACACGCATACGTATCTGGCCACACTTACCAAATGTTTTTCAGAGTCGGAAAAAAAATGAAGATCATTTTTATAATTTTATGTAGTTTTTTTACTTTTTGGATTTTTTTATTTCATAATGTTGAATTTTTTATGTCATTTTTTTACTTTTTGGATTTTTCTTATTTCATATTTTTGAATTTTTTTATGTCATTTTTTTACTTTATGGATTTTTTTATTTCATATTTTTGAATTTTTTTATGTCATTTTTTTTACTTTTTGGATTTTTTTATTTCATATTTTTGAATTTTTTATGTCATTTTTTTTACTTTTTGGATTTTTCTTATTTCATATTGTTTTATGTATTATTTTTAATTTTTGGATTTTTTTATTTCATATTTTTGAATTATTATTTTTTTTAAATACATTTTTCAGGGTTGATGGTTTAAAACAAAAAAAATTCTATGACATCATATTTTTGAATTTTAATTATTATTTTTTCTTCCTCTACCTCTATCGGCGCCCCCCTAAATAATCACTGAATCGAGTCATTATCTGACACGGGGCTGCGGTGACATCTTTGCTAAGGCGTCATCTGCTATCACAGATTGGGGCTGCACGCTAGCGTATTATATAATGGCCCTGCTATGCATTCGCAGGAATAGAGTCGATCGATTTTTTTTATTTTTTTTCCCCCCTGTGCCGAACAGTCGAAATCCCATCATTCTTTGCAGTCTCTATAAATACGGTCCTATCTCCATCTTGCAGACTCCATTTTGTTTGTAGATAAATCATACAGGAAAGGTTCAAGGTTGCGTATAATTCAGTAAGACACTTCATAGGGTCTTTGTTCCGAGCACAATGCCTTTTGCCTGGCGTGGCACTGCCGAGGTGCACGTTTGCTGCTAATAACCGAATAACGACCTTTAAAACAAATCAGGGCGTTATTACGATCACAAGTGTGTGTGGGGGAGGGGGGCACTGGGAGATAAGCAAATTGTATATGTCTGATTAATTCGAGGAGTGGGCCCTTTATAGCGCAGTCCATCTGCCAGAAGGCAGCCTGTATAGTGTATGCATGTTTAGATATGGATAACATATTCCGTGCAGGGCTAGCCTTCTCCGCTCTTGTGGGTGTTAATAATGCATAGGTAGAAGAAACAGGGGCTGCGCTCGCTGCTCATTGCAGATATCTACTGGCTGGTTTTACAATAACAAGGAAAAAAAATTGCTAGAACCAACGGGTGCCGCTAATCGGGATTTTTTTTATATTCTGAAATAGTATCACGTAGACTAAACTGAGCAAAATACCGGCAGAAAAGAACAGAAATCTGATGGACTGGGGAAGCCGATACAGGTTCTGAGCTCAGATTTGGAAAGGATATAGAAATGAATGAAAAAAAGGTGTTGTAGAAATTGATAACAATTTATAGGAATTTATAAAAAGGTACAATATAGAAAGTTATGGCCATTAATATCAGATAGAGGCGGTGTAAGATATATTTATATAGTTAATAGAGATGAGCGAGTAGTACTACAGTATTCGAACGTTGCCTACCCCTGAAACGAGCATTTTCCCCCCATAGACTATAATAGGGTTCGATATTCGATTCGAGTAGTCGAATATTAAGGGGCTACTCAAAACGAATATCAAATCTCGAACATTTTACTGTTTGCTCATCTCTAATAAACAGGCAATGATCAGAGCGGACACCGGACGAGTAGATGAGGCCAAGACTACAAACCAGGTTAATACTAACCAGGCCAAATTTGTAGACTTATTGCTCCAGCAAAAGGTTCTAGGAATAGGTCCTCAATAGGTCCCTGTAAGACACTGGAAGTCATAGCTATAGTGGTGGACTACAGCAATAGCAGCAGCTAAGAGACGGACAGCAGGAAGGAACAAAGTGACCAAAAACCGCTTGTCCTGACCTTAGCCTGGTAAACAGGCACTTTGCTGCCCTGACCTCGGCCTGTCCTCTGACAAAGTCTCTGCCTGCCCTTTGTTGCCACAAATCGTTCAGTTGTTACTGAATGGACACTATTCCAATAGGAAGTGACTTGAAGAGTTCCCCACAGCAAAGTCCATATCCCCTGCACAGGTTAAAGGGTGGATATCAAGGGATCACTTAAATAAAGTCCTTAGGAGTAGCCCTAAGTCAACATTTGATCAGTGACTAAGTGGGTGCTCACTTGCTGCATTACAATCTGGTGTCAGAGTGGGCAAACACAAGGCTCAGTCCTGGCGTATGGCCAGGGTAATGGTGCCAAGAGTTGTGCTGTGCCATTGCTGCAAAGTGAGGGATCAGTAGGAGGACACATCATGTGTAGTGCGAGAAGGACCTGCAGTCGCAGGGACAGTCCAGTGGGATGAAGGTCATTGTACACCACTGTCTGATCAGTGTGGGCTAAAGTTCACCTGCCCAAAGCTAAACTAAACAGTGGAGAGAGTGCCCAGGGGCGAACTGCAGAGCCTATTCTTCTGAGGTTTGTGGTGTGAGTCTATTGGTAGGGATTCTGTGAACAGTAGTGCAGGGGTCACGAGGTCTTGCAGAGGGACAGAGCACCTCCCATACCAACTGACTGGTGCAACCTCACAAATTGGGTAAATGTAGGGCAGGTTGTGACAGGGAGTAGTCTGTCAGAGACCGATAGCGGCACATTATTAGGGAATATAAGAAGATAATCGCTTTTCACTGCCCAAGTTGGTGGTTAAGATCCACAAGCCTGGTCTGAGGAGCCTACTGTCTAAATAAAACTACTGAACAAATAAGTGAAGGGACAACACAAAGACCTTTCTAATGATCTTTATACTTCTAAGCTAGTTATAGTAACGAGAGGACATCCTCTACACCTAGACCGGTGACAGTGACAAGGGGACGTCCTCTACACCTAGACCAGTGACAGTGACAAGGGAACGTCCTCTACACCTAGACCAGTGACAGTGACAAGGGGACATCCACTACACCTAGACCAGTGACAGTGACAAGAGGACGTCTTCTACACCTAGACTGGTGACAGTGACAAGGGGACATCCTCTACACCTAGGCCAGTGACAGTGACAAGGGAACGTCCTCTACACCTAGACCAGTGACAGTGACAAGAGGACATCCACTACACCTAGACCGGTGACAGTGACAAGAGGACGTATTCTACACCTAGACTGGTGACAGTGACAAGGGGACGTCCTCTACACCTAGACCAGTGACAGTGACAAGGGAATGTCCTCTACACCTAGACCAGTGACAGTGACAAGGGGACATCCACTACACCTAGACCGGTGACAGTGACAAGAGGACGTCTTCTACACCTAGACTGGTGACAGTGACAAGGGGACGTCCTCTACACCTAGGCCAGTGACAGTGACAAGGGGACGTCCTCTACACCTAGGCTAGTAACAGTGACAAGAGGACATCCTCTACACCTAGAGCGGTGACAGTGACAAGGGGACATCCTCTACACCTAGACCAGTGACAGTGACAAGGGGACATCCTCTACACCTAGACCGGTGACAATGACAAGGGGACGTCCTCTACACCTAGGCTAGTAACAGTGACAAGAGGACATCCTCTACATCTAGGCCGTTGACAGTGACAAGGGGACGTCCTCTACACCTAGGCTGGTGACAGTGACAAGGGGACGTCCTCTACACCTAGACCGGTGACAATGACAAGGGGACGTCCTCTACACCTAGGCCGTTGACAGTGACAAGGGGACGTCCTCTACACCTAGGCCGGTGACAGTGACAAGGGGACGTCCTCTACACCTAGGCCGGTGACAGTGACAAAGGGACGTCCTCTACACCTAGGACGTTGACAGTGACAAGGGGACGTCCTCTACACCTAGACCGGTGACAATGACAAGGGGACATCCTCTACACCTAGGCTAGTAACAGTGACAAGAGGACATCCTCTACATCTAGGCCGTTGACAGTGACAAGAGGACGTCCTCTACACCTAGGCTGGTGACAGTGACAAGGGGACGTCCTCTACACCTAGACCGGTGACAATGACAAGGGGACGTCCTCTACACCTAGGCCGTTGACAGTGACAAGGGGACGTCCTCTACACCTAGGCCGGTGACAGTGACAAGGGGACGTCCTCTACACCTAGGCCGGTGACAGTGACAAAGGGACGTCCTCTACACCTAGGACGTTGACAGTGACAAGGGGACGTCCTCTACACCTAGACCAGTGACAGTGACAAGAGGATGTCCTCTAGACCAGTGACAGTGACAAGGGGACGTCCTCTACACGTAGACTGGTGACAGTGACAAGGGGACGTCCTCTACACCTAGGCTGGTGACAGTGACAAGGGGACGTCCTCTACACCTAGACCGGTGACAATGACAAGGGGACGTCCTCTACACCTAGGCCGTTGACAGTGACAAGGGGACGTCCTCTACACCTAGGCCGGTGACAGTGACAAGGGGACGTCCTCTACACCTAGGCCGGTGACAGTGACAAAGGGACGTCCTCTACACCTAGGACGTTGACAGTGACAAAGGGACGTCCTCTACACCTAGGACGTTGACAGTGACAAGGGGACGTCCTCTACACCTAGACCGGTGACAATGACAAGGGGACATCCTCTACACCTAGGCTAGTAACAGTGACAAGCGGACATCCTCTACATCTAGGCCGTTGACAGTGACAAGGGGACGTCCTCTACACCTAGGCTGGTGACAGTGACAAGGGGACGTCCTCTACACCTAGACCGGTGACAATGACAAGGGGACGTCCTCTACACCTAGGCCGTTGACAGTGACAAGGGGACGTCCTCTACACCTAGGCCGGTGACAGTGACAAGGGGACGTCCTCTACACCTAGGCCGGTGACAGTGACAAAGGGACGTCCTCTACACCTAGGACGTTGACAGTGACAAGGGGACGTCCTCTACACCTAGACCAGTGACAGTGACAAGAGGATGTCCTCTAGACCAGTGACAGTGACAAGGGGACGTCCTCTACACGTAGACTGGTGACAGTGACAAGGGGACGTCCTCTACACCTAGGCCGTTGACAGTGACAAGGGGACGTCCTCTACACCTAGACCGGTGACAATGACAAGGGGACGTCCTCTACACCTAGGCCGTTGACAGTGACAAGGGGACGTCCTCTACACCTAGGCCGGTGACAGTGACAAGGGGACGTCCTCTACACCTAGGCCGGTGACAGTGACAAAGGGACGTCCTCTACACCTAGGACGTTGACAGTGACAAGGGGACGTCCTCTACACCTAGACCAGTGACAGTGACAAGAGGATGTCCTCTAGACCAGTGACAGTGACAAGGGGACGTCCTCTACACGTAGACTGGTGACAGTGACAAGGGGACGTCCTCTACACCTAGGCCAGTGACAGTGACAAGGGAACGTCCTCTACACCTAGGCTAGTAACAGTGACAAGAGGACATCCTCTACATCTAGGCCGTTGACAGTGACAAGGGGACGTCCTCTACACCTAGACCGGTGACAGTAACAAGGGGACATCCTCTACACCTAGACCAGTGACAGTGACAAGGGGACATCCTCTACACCTAGACCGGTGACAGTGACAAGGGGACATCCTCTACACCTAGACCAGTGACAAGGGGACGTCCTCTACACCTACACCAGTGACAGTGACAAGGGGACATCCTCTACACCCAGACCGGTGACAGTGACAAGGGGACATCCTCTACACCTAGACCAGTGACAAGGGGACGTCCTCTACACCTACACCAGTGACAGTGACAAGGGGACATCCTCTACACCTAGACAGGTGACAGTGACAAGGGGACATCCTCTACACCTAGACCAGTGACAAGGGGACGTCCTCTACACCTACACCAGTGACAGTGACAAGGGGACATCCTCCACACCTAGACCAGTGACAGTGACAAGGGGACATCCTCTACACCTAGGCTGGTGACCGTGACAAGGGGACGTCCTCTACATCTAGGACGGTGATAGTGACAAGGGGACGTCCTCTACACCTAGGCCGGTGACAGTGACAAGGGGACGTCCTCTACACCTAGTCCGGTGACAGTGACAAGGGGACATCCTCTACACCTAGACCGGTGACAGTAACAAGGGGACGTCCTCTACACCTAGACCGGTGACAGTGACAAGGGGACATCCTCTACACCTAGGCCGGTGATAGTGAAGGGGACGTCCTCTAACTCTACATGGGAGGACATTTCACCAGCAATATAGTTGGGAATTCTTTACTGTAACAGCAGTAAGCAGAGGCTATGGAGATCACTGTCCCAGTATGTGGTGATGGTGGATTCATTGTACAAGTTCAAAGAGGGCTTGGATGTCTTTCACGAACAGAACAATATTGCGGGTTATGGGTTTTAGCTTTTAGAAAAGACAAGTTGATGCAGGGTTTTATACTGCTGGCCAGATTTGGAGTCGGGAAGGATTTTTTTCCCCTGACATGGGGCATTTGGCATTATCAGACCCATGGGGTTTTTGCCTTCCTCTGAATAAACACTGTAGGGTTATAGGTTGAACTTGATGGACCTGTGTCTTCATCCAACCTCATCTACTATGTAACTACAACATCTAACATCTGAGGATCCCACTTACAAGTAGCGGCTGTAATTTCTGCTGCTAACAAGAATGGCTTAAGGTGGAACGGTTTTTCATTCGACCCTTAGGGCTAGTTCACATGGGCAAAGAGGGGGCGGAATATGGTGCTTAATCCACATCATAATCCGCCCCCTCACAATGGAGGTCTATGGAGACCGCCAGGCTACTTTTTTCCGTGAGTGGCATGTTACCGCTCATGGAAAAAAGAATCGACATGCCCTTTCTTGAGGCTGACTCCGCGGCTGATTCAGCCCCGGCGTCCGCCTCGCAGCAGCAACCTCCGGGTTAGGCCCTTTCATTTGAGCCTACTACGGAGGGGGAAGCCGCGACTGTCGGAAGCTGCGACAGTCGTGGCAGGTGCATTTTAGCCCGAGAGTGATGCAGCTCCCCGCAGCTCCCCACGTCACTCTCGGTGCCAAAATCCACCCATCTGCTCCCCGTGTTAACTGGGCCTAAAGATATGTTTGTCAAACTTCCACGGTCTCTTCTAGTTCTCCTTTACCCTTCATCCTTCAGCCTCAGAAGGCCCTGTATGCAGCACATCACGTTCCAATGCTGAACAAAGGTTAGCGATGTTGCTGACACTGCTTAGCATTGGGACATGATAATCAGTGCATGGGCCCCAGGGGCCTGAAGATGAAGTGGGGGAGGCTGCTGTGGGCAGGAGCATGGATCGGTAAGTGGATAACAGCCATTATCTGTTGAAGTAATCCAGCAGGTAATGGTCTATATATATATATAAAAAGCAGTGAGGGGTAGGCCGGGTCCCCAAAATGTGTTGGCCCAATGGGAAGCTCCAGTAATGGTCTGGCAAAGGGGCCCTTACGGGATTCACTGCTACCCTACTGAGCCAGTTGGAACCTGAATAAAATATATCCCTGGAGTGGGGCTTTAATCACCTTTAATTAAAGTAGAGAAATATTGTGTATGTATCCCAGGAATCAGCTTTTCCTCCACACTATCCTATATCTGGCTGTAAAGAAACTTGCTGCAGCAGGAGCCTCCCCCCTCTGCTCTGTACAAAGCAAAGGGTTAAATCTTGTTGTTTTTGTTCTTTTCTTGCATTTTATTCCTATAGGTCTTGTTTTCTGTAGCGTCATCTGAAGCAAGCTTGTACAATATGGTGAGGCAGTCTGCTGTGCACCAAACCAACATCAGTATATGTGACAGGAAACGCCCGGCGGTCAATGCCCACCGCATCCATAGACCACTGTGCATCCACCCTACGTAACTTGAACTATCTATGGAATTAAAGAGGACCATTCACCACCTCCAAGTCTTTGCCCTCTTTAATAGCCACCGCTTCACTGATTCCGGCACACTTGGAATTTTTTCACTAGCCCCCACCGTTCCTGAGACAATATTTGTCTTAGTTTCAGGATCCAATATGCTAATTGGGTTCTCTACTGTCATGTGGGCGGTCTCTGATTATCTGCTTCGTCTTGGGACCATCTACCTGACAGTAAAGAGCCTAATTAGCATGTTAGGTTCTGAAATGAACAGAAATGATTGCTCAGGAATGGTCGGCGCTAGAGAGAAAATTCCAAATGTGCTGGAATCAGTGGAGTGTTGCATCATGTAGGCTGGTGCAGATGGTGAAAGGACCTCCTTAAACATCAGCCCGAAGGACCAAACTGAAGACTGCATGTCTTCACTGTCTAAGGGCAATAAGAACTATTCAAAAATTTGGCAGTAGAAAATTTCTAAGCACCACAAGCATACAGTAAAGCTCCTATGCCAAATCTGGCTACCTACTGCATACAAGTTCTAGAAGTAGATTCTTTGGGCCACCTGGAACCAGGGCCTGTCTATGCCCCCCCCCCCTATAGCTACACCTCACAGCCCTCTAAAGGCATGGCAGAACTATATGTTAACAATTTGTAATATGTCATTTTTTGTATAGCATCGCCTTCATTCTATTGAGAAATCTCACAACTTGAAGACCTTTCACCACCTCTGCCAACTCCAACTCCTTCCATGCTCTAATAGTCCACTCTCTACGGATCCAGGTGTAGTTGGAATTTTTTGTCTAGCCCCCTCCATTCCTGAGTAATCAGTGCATTTAGTTTCAGCACCCCATAGGCTACTTATGCTCTAAACTGTCAGATGGGTGGTCCTAGACTACCTGCTCCTCCTGCCAGTGGAGAGCCTAGCTAGCATGTTGGGTGTTGAAAATAACATCACCAATATCTCAGGAATGGTGGGAGCTAGAGAAAAAATTCCAACTGTGTTGGAATCAGTGGAATGGTGCCTACTGAAGGATACAAAGCGGTGGAGTTGGTGGAGGTGGTGAACGGTCCCCTTTAAGATCCGTGTTGCTCAGGTTTTTCCAAGGAAGTGGAAAAATACTGTTAACTACAAAGCTAGACAATATGATGGAAAGAACATATCCCTGACCGATACACTTTCCAATGATACACCATGCGGTTAACCATTTAGGTGCTGGACCATTTCATACACATTTAACCCCTCGTGAGGGTTTTGGGACTATTAGAAAGGATCTACCTGCAGGAACGGACCGTGTGTTATGTAAGCTTATTCTGAGAAGTCTGACAGATACGTAGGCCGTTGACATGACAATTCCTCTAGATTATAAGTGTAAAGTGACGGCATTGAATCAGGATCCTCATAGCCCATGATAACCACTCATTAGGCTTGGTAAATGAAAGATATAAGGCTCCGCTATGTACCTGATGGCAATTAAAGAAAGTTTCCGTCTGCGGGAGGCGGCGTCTCACCAGTCATCAAACAGCCTGATTGTTTTGAGTATGATTTTAAGAGATAATTGTAGATGATTTGCTGTCGGGGGGATGATGGGAATGTTACAGCGTGCAAGTCATCTAAGATTAAAGCCGAGTATGTAATTATAGAAATTTGTGGCTAGCGTTCACACATCTCCAGCCTGCAGCGAACTCCATCCCGGCTGCCTGCAAGGAGCAGATCTCCGTCTGAGGTGGACAAGGCTTTGATTCCATTACACAATACAAATTTGTTACCGTGTTACGCACGCAGCCCACCCGACGGTATAAAGTTTGCGATTGTGCAAGGTTATTACTTCTAACATCTTTCTAGAGATCCATAAAATATTACTACTCGGTCGTGGACAGAGGCCCGGGCTCGTAGGTTTGCTCAATAAGTCATTAAAAAATATTACTTCCTATCTCCGATCCTGTTTATGAGGTCTAAGGCTGGTGGCTCATTGGTTAGTGCCGTTGACTCGGTGCCCTGGGTTCGAAGCCAACAAGGATAAGATCTGTAAGGAGTTTATTTTTGATTCTGGAGATGGGAGAAGATCTGAAGACTGGTTTGGTTTTGGGTACGGCCCGAAGAAGACACAAGAATATGGGAAGCCAATGGAGATGAGTGAACCAGATTTGATGCAAATTTTCCAAAGTATAATAGGTGGAGGCTTGTGGTGGCAGGGATGGCGCTCGTGGTGCTCCCTCTGTGTCCACTTATGGCCTTTTCCAGCCTACTGGGTGACATCATGTTATGCTGATGTCATGGCTAGAGATGAGCGAACAGTAAAATGTTCGAGGTTCGATATTCGTTTCGAGTACCCCCCTCAATATTCGACTACTCGAATCGAATATCGAACCCCATTATAGTCTATGGGGGGGAAATACTCGTTTCAGGGGTAGGCAACGTTCGATCAAATTATACTTACCAAGTCCACGAGTGAGAGTCGGGCTGGATCCTCCGAGAAGTCTTCTTCGTGCAGCGTCCCCGCGGCATCTTCCGGCTCTGAATTCACTCTGCCAGGCATCAGGCCTGGGCAGAGCCGACTGCGCATGCCCGCACTACAAGCGGACATGCGTAGTTGGCTCTGCCCAGACGCGATGCCTGGCAGAGTGAATGAAAAGCCAGAAGACGACGCGGGGAAGCAGCACGGAGAAGACTTCTAAAGGTAGGAGAAGAACCAGCGTTGATTGGCCGACTGTATAGCATTCGGCCAATCAATGCTGGTTCTGCATTGAACTTTTCCATTCGAATAGCGAGTGGTACTCGATCGAGTACGAGCATTTTGAATACCATAGTATTCGATCGAATACCTACTCAATCGAGTACTGTAGACAAAAATGGTGTGCACTCAGCTCCTAGATAGGTAAAGCAACAATATCAAGAATATAAGAAAAAATCATGAACTTACAGTTCCATAATGTCATGATTAAGGTGCTACGGCACTGAAACGCGTCGGCGTTAAGACAGTACCACCTCTGCACATGAACTGTATTACTCTGAGATGTCCGAATTTTTAATGTGAACAATAAAAGCGAAGTTTTAATTTACTACCTTCCACAAGAGTTCTGGGTGCTGGATCCTCTTTTTCCTTTTCCTCAATCGAGTACTACTCGCTCATCTCTAGTCATGACGCTATGCGAGTGGATGGCGTGCCCTATATGACCACTGAGTCCTGTGACCCAGGATACATGACATCACCAAGGAGGCTGGAAGAGGACGTAGAGGGAGTACTAGATGTCTCAAGGATGCCCAGAACAGCTGAGGAAAGGTGAATATTATACTTTGGTCTGAAGAGAACCCGAAAGTTTTGAAAAATTTGTATGGAATCTGGTTCGATCTGAACCAGTTCACTAATGTCTATTTGCTTCCTGTATTCTTCTGTCTTCTCCAGGGTTTCTGGTTCTCTCCTACTCTCCAGATACAGTATAGTAGCAAGGGGAATTCATTATAAAGAAGGCCGTGTCTGGCTATTGACCTGTTTTAAAGGGGATATCCAAGTTTAGAAAGCATGGCTCCACCTACTCTTCTCCGGAAGTGATGTCATGTCTTTTGTCACATGGTCAGGCTGCAGCTTGGCCATAGGATATAACAGATGTGATGTCACTTCCTGAGAAGAGGAAGAGGAGCTCTCGATGAAATGAAGTACTCTTGTACCCCTTTCCCTCCCTTCGACTCCTGGTCCTTGAGACTTGAAACTACCATAGTACCTGCTATAGGGCCCACGACATTAGAGGGCCCAGGTCTGGTACTGCTACAAAATAATATGTTCACTTACTAGCCCCTGTTTCAGCTCACCACCATCTCCACTTTGCCTTCGGCCTCCTGGGTTGCAGCACAATAGGCCACAATGCTAAATAGCGTCCAGACATCACATCTTCCACTTTGTGCCGCTGCCGAGCATCAGGATGTAACATACAGCAAGAAGCCGAGAGGCAAAGTGGAGGAGTCAGATGTGAGGATGGCTAAGTTAATATCGGCCGTTACCTCCTGGGGTACTCCATTAGGTAACAGCCTAAACTTACTTTGTGGGGCCAGTATGGGGGTCTCTAAAGAGGGGAACCATGCTGTATGGGGTCTGGTTACAGAATGGGGACCAGTAAAGGGGGTTCTTACTGTATCGGGGCCTGTAAAGGGGGCCTTAACTGTATGAGGACTTGTTAAAAAGGCCTGTACAGTATAGAGACCTGTACAGAGGGCCCTTACTGTATGGGGGCCTGTAAAGGGGGCCCTAACTGTATGAGGACCTTTTAAAGAGGCCTGTACAGTATGGGGACCTATAAAGGGGGTCCTTACTGTATGGGAGCCTGTAAAGGGGGCCCTAACTGTATGAGGACTTGTTAAAGAGTCCTGTACAGTATAGAGACCTGTACAGGGGGCCCTTAGTGTATGGGGGCCTGAAAAGGGGGCCCTAACTGTATGAGGACCTGTTAAAGAGGCCTGTACAGTATGGGGACCTATAAAAGGGGCCCTAACTGTATGAGGACTTGTTAAAAAGGCCTATACAGTATAGGGATCCGTACAGGGGGCCCTTATTGTAGGGGGGCCTGAAAAGGGGACCATTACTGTATGAGGACCTTTTAAAGAGGCCTGTACAGTATGGGGACCTATAAAGGGGGTCTGTACTGTATGGGGGCCTGTAAAGGGGGCCCTAACTTATGAGGACCTTTTAAAGAGGCCTGTACAGTATGGGGACCTATAAAGGGGGTCCGTACTGTATGGGGGCCTGAAAAGGGGGCCCTAACTGTATGAGGACCTGTTAAAGAGGCCTGTACAGTATGGAGACCTGTATAGGGGGCCCTTAGTGCATGGGGGCCTGAAATGAGGGCCCCTACTTAATGGGGATCTGTCACAGTGGTGATTACCCACAATCACTTGGTGTCCCAGCAGGGTAAAATTTTTGGATCAGCTTATTGTCCAGGAGCTAGTTCAGAGAGGAGGACCCCTTTAAGGTCTACCATGTCTGTAACTTCTATGACTATTACAGAAATCACAGCTAAGATAAAAATATAAATTTCCGTCACATCAAAAAAATGTATTTTTGGGGAATCTCTATTAAAATTCAAAGAATTGAGCTGATTTAATATTGCATGTACGCAGCTGCGCGGGGATAGCGCGGCGTCGTGCAGCACACAGAGTAAATATCCGCAGCTTTTTTTTTCATTAGCTTTAGAGCTAGGTGATGAATTATTCTCTTTTATGTGTTTTTTTTCCCCTGTTTTGGTTAAACTCCACGGACCATGTGCAGAAGAAGCTTTCAAGCTGCAAAATACTGATTCAACTTTTCCTTATAAGACCCTCCGAGGATGCCATTTCTGTGAGGTTTACATACCGATGGGAAACAGAATTTTAACCGAACGGCGGCGCGGAGAAGACATCTAAAGGTAGGAGAAGAATAGGCTATTCCTATGTGTCAACGACAAAGAAAAAAGTTTTTAATGGTAGAATCCCTTTAAGTGTTTTCCAGGCACGGCGTCATTTGGTAGTGACAGATCCTGGTATTACAAACCAGGGACAGTCTGTAAGATATGTGGAGATGTGCTGTAGCCCCATCATGTACTGGCAGATGGACCCCCCCCACTGATCTGATACTGTCATCCAATGGTAAGCCATTAATATCAAAGTCCTGAAAGAGGGGCTTATAGTATCGAATAACCCTTTAAGATGAAGTAGTCTAAGTCTTCTCTAACCACAATATTAGTAAATATGCCCACTGAGTCAAACAAAAGTCTTTCCATGGAGCATCACGGTGGCTCAGTGGTTAGCACTGCTGCCTTGCAGCGCTGGCGTCCTGGGTTTGAATCTCGCCAGGAACAACATCTTCAAGGAGTTTGTATGTTCTCACCCTGCAAATGGACTGGCCACACATTCACAAATATCTGCTCTTTCTGTAATTTTTTTGCCTTTTTAATAATTGTGTAAAATATGTAAATGATAACGTTAATTATTCCATTATGTAAATTAGTGTAATAGTTTTTAAAATATAAAATCTAACACAAAAATTCTAATTTCTACAGAGGACTTACACACATGTGGTTACAAAGAAAGATTACGAGCCGATCATTGTAGCCAGCCAATGAGATATTGCCAAAAACAAAACAATTTTTTTTAAAAAAATAAATAAATTTCAGTTTAAAAAAAAAAATTTGATTAAAATTTTTGAAGACAAAAACATTCCTGAAGATTTCAGATTCATTATCTTTATGATGGACGATTCTTTTGCTCCAGGCAATTTCCTATAGGTTTCCTCTGACAACTATTTGTGACTACTTTGTAGATGGCGTCAGACGGTTAGTCAGGTGGGTTGCCCCACATTGCACAGAGCAAGGCCTGTGACCGTATGACCGGAAAGGGGCGGCGCTAGTACTCTGGTAGCTAATCCTGTCCCCTCGGGTCAGAGGTCAAGGCAATATAAAAAAAGAGGGGAGGCCAAAATCTGCAGCCTGTTTGGTACATGTTCACAAAAATGAGTCCTGCCTGGAAAGAAGAAGTGAAAGAGCAGCGAGGACGTCATATAAGGCCTGGTTCACATCTGCGTTGGTAATCCGTTCTGCATGGGGACCCCTCGATGGACTACTGAACGCAATGGCAAGCTTTGTCCAGTGAACGTACATAGACTATAATGGGGTCCGTGTGCTTGCCGCAAGATCTCTGCAATACTTTCCTGTCCGCATGACTCGTGTGGAGACTGCGCGGAAAGCACACAGACCCCAATATACTCTATGGGGTCCGTGTGCTCTCACTACACACTTCTTGCCAGTCCATTTGGAGGGGTCCCATGCAGACTCCCCAAACAGATTACCGACGCAGATGTGACCCAGACCTAAGGGACGAGTTAGCACTAAAACTACGGCTACCTGTGCAGCAGGTTGTGGACACGTCATGAGATAACAAATTTTTTTGCAACTTTTTTAGTGTACGTTCCCTACACTTGTCATACACTACCTGTATTGAAGTCTATACCGCCATGTCTAAGAATCCAAATGGCCAAAAATCCAGTAGGTTTGGATTCTATGTCACCATTGTGTCGTGGTCACGCAAGGTCATAGGGTGGAAGGCAACGCCGCAGACGATCATTCGACACGTCACTGTATTAGGTTGTGCACCAAAAACTTCGAACTTCCTGCTCAGAAACGGAGTCCCCCTTTAAGTTCGTAATATAATTTCCTTACAACATCTCAGTCCTCTCGCATCATATTTTCCTTTCCATCGTAGAAAAAAAAAAATCCCTCCTATGTTTTCTATATTATTTCCATAATTCTAGGACATGTTTAACTTAAAAAAAAAAAAGCTTTCCAAAGAGAAACTTTTGGAGTCAAACTGTTAAGAAAAATTAACCAAAAATTTATTTTGCAAATTAACTTCGGATAAAAAAATAAATGAATAAAAAAAAAATCACAAAAATAAATATAAAAATACTATAATACTTCCCTGATTAAAAAATTTCATAAATAAATTTACATCTAATTATGCAATAAAATATTGATTTTTTCTTGTAACCCTGGACCCAAATTTACTCCAATTTTTTTAATAAAAAAATAGCACTTTTTAATTTTTTGGAATAGACATTAATCTTTTTTTTTTCTCCTTAAATGAAAATGGTCGACTTTTAATTCTCTCCCAGCAGCCATCTGCTCCATCTGTTTGCATCTCAATAATATAGTCTTTAATCTGTCTACCCGAAGTAAAATACATCTTATGGTTTTTTTTTGTTGTTTTTTTTTTAAAGAATACAATATAGTCTAAGTATATTTTATTATTTTATTTTTTATAGTACTCTATATATATATAGATTTTTTTTATTTAATTTGGTTAATGTCCCAGCTTCAAAATGGCTGCCTGATAGAAAAGCCAAAAAAGCCAAAAAAATAAAAACAAAAAATACACATTAGAGTAATATATATATATATATATATATATATATATATATATATATATATATATATATATTTATATATATTTAAATTTTTGTAAGTTTTTTATTTTATTTTTTTTAATTCAATCCAGTTGGTGACCCAGCTTCAAAATGGCTGCCTGATATAAAAGCAACCCGCCCCCCCCAAAAAAAAAACAACAAAAAAAACACAACATTAGAGTACATTTTATATACAGTCCTATGAAAAAGTTTGGGCACCCCTATTAATCTTAATCATTTTTTGTTCTAAATATTTTGGTGTTTGCAACAGCCATTTCAGTTTGATATATCTAATAACTGATGGACACAGTAATATTTCAGGATTGAAATGAGGTTTATTGTACTAACAGAAAATGTGCAATATGCATTAAACCAAAATTTGACCGGTGCAAAAGTATGGGCACCCTTATCATTTTATTGATTTGAATTCCCCTAACTACTTTTTACTGACTTACTGAAGCACAAAATTGGTTTTGTAACCTCAGTGAGCTTTGAACTTCATAGCCAGATGTATCCAATCATAAGAAAAGGTATTTAAGGTGGCCAATTGCAAGTTGATCTCCGTATTTGAATCTCCTCTGAAGAGTGGCATCATGGGCTACTCAAAACAACTCTCAAATGATCTGAAAACAAAGATTGTTCAACATAGTTGTTCAGGGGAAGGATACAAAACGTTGTCTCAGAGATTTAACCTGTCAGTTTCCACTGTGAGGAACATAGTAAGGAAATGGAAGACCACAGGGACAGTTCTTGTTAAGCCCAGAAGTGGCAGGCCAAGAAAAATATCAGAAAGGCAGAGAAGAAGAATGGTGAGAACAGTCAAGGACAATCCACAGACCACCTCCAAAGAGCTGCAGCATCATCTTGCTGCAGATGGTGTCACTGTGCATCGGTCAACTATACAGCACACTTTGCACAAATAGAAGCTGTATGGGAGAGTGATGAGAAAGAAGCCGTTTCTGCACGTACGCCACAAATAGAGTTGCCTGAGGTATGAAAAAGCACATTTGGACAAGGCAGCTTCATTTTGGAAACAAAAATTGAGTTGTTTGGTTATAAAAAAAGGCGTTATGCACGGCGTCCAAAAAGAAACAGCATTCCAAGAAAAACACATGCTACCCACTGTAAAATTTGGTGGAGGTTCCATCATGCTTTGGGGCTGTGTGGCCAATGCCGGCATCGGGAATCTTGGTAAAGTTGAGGGTCACATGGATTCCACTCAGTATCAGCAGATTCTTGAGAATAATGTTCAAGAATCAGTGACGAAGTTGAAGTTACGCCGGGGATGGATATTTCAGCAAGACAATGATCCAAAAAACCGCTCCAAATCCTCAGGCATTCATGCAGAGGAACAATTACAATGTTCTGGAATGGCCATCCCAGTCCCCAGACCTGAATATCATTGAACATCTGTGGGATGATTTGAAGCGGGCTGTCCATGCTCGGCGACCATCTAACTTAACTGAACTTGAATTGTTTGTCCAAAATACCTTTATCCAGGATCCAGGAACTGATTAAAAGCTACAGGAAGCGACTAGAGGCTGTTATCTTTGCAAAAGGAGGATCTACTAAATATTAATGTCACTTTTCTGTTGAGGTGCCCATACTTTTGCACCGGTCAAATTTTGGTTTAATGCATATTGCACATTTTCTGTTAGTACAATAAACCTCATTTCAATCCTGAAATATTACTGTGTCCATCAGTTATTAGATATATCAAACTGAAATGGCTGTTATAAACACCAAAATATTTAGAACTAAAAATGATTAAGATTAATAGGGGTGCCCAAACTTTTTCATAGGACTGTATTTATTTTTTTTGTAATTTTTTTATTTTATTTTTTAAAGTCAATTCAGTTGGTGACCCAGCTTCAAAATGGCTACCTGATAAAATAAAAAAACAAACAAACAAGGTATAAGGTATAAAAAAACAAGGTATATTCTGAGTATATTTTCTTAAAAAATTTGGCTACTGTAGTAATTATTTTAATTTAATGCAAAAAAACAACAACAGTAAAAATAAAATAAATTCTGAATATATTTTCAAATTTTTGATGTTATTTTAGTAAGTTTTATTTTAATTCAATGCAGAAAAAAATAAACAAGTACAAGGTATAAAAAATTCTGAGTATTTTTCTAATTTTTTTATGGTATTATAGTCATTTTTATTTTTATTCAATGCAGAAAAAATAAACCAATATAAAATAAATTAAAATAAATAAGAACAAGGTGTAATACAGTATATTCTTTCTCTATACATCTAAAAAAAAATTTTATGGTACTGTAGTCATTTATTTATTTTTTTTTAAAATTTTTTATTTAATGCAGTTAGTGTCCCGGCTGCTTCAAAATGGCTGCCTGGTAGAAAAGCAAAAGAAAATTTAAAAAAAATTAAAAAAATTTAAATTAAAAAAATTCTTTGCATGGTTGCTCGCGTTTCATGTACACGTAAAATTGTATCCTACGATTCCATTTATAATCTGCTGTGTGATTTTTATATAGAGTCGCCGCCGCAGCGAATCGACTGTAACAAAGGGATCCCGCACGGACGCTCGCCTATGTACCAATCCCATAATATTTACCGGGCCGTAGCACAAGGATACGTCCCTGGTTATAATTAGGAGGCGCCCGTGCACGTCCTAATCTATCATTTATTACATAGGAACGCCCGCACCCTATAACATCCCCCCCCCCATATCTGACCCCATACTGCATACAGTCACTGTAATATCCTTCTCCATGCACATCGCCTCCATATAGGTCGCAGCTCTCGCTCCCCGGCAGGTGGTTTATACTCTCATGAATGACCCAAAATGGGGGCTTCGTCCCCCCCTCCCCACACATCAATATGACAATTCTGTATTATAATCAACAGCCTCATCCCCGGGAAAAAAAAATCTGATTATGATCAGTATTTGCATGCAAAGCATTATTTTAATTCCTATCCTCCCCCCCCCAGTTCACAAAGGCGGATTCCACCCCCTCTTTTTTTTTTTAATCCCTCCACCTCCTTCTACAACGGCAGCCTCCTTGCAGCAGATTAGAGGAGGTAGTCAGAGAGTCGTAATGACAAGCATATTGTAGGGGACGCCGACGAGAATGAAGGGCACAACAAAAAAAATCCAAAAACATTCTAAAAAAACCAGAGAAATAGAAAGGCCTTTACCTAGAGAGTCTGAGACGCCGCAGTCATGGGGAGGCCTTTAGGATGCACATAAGATGTCTTGGCTGTGTCTCCATAGTCAGTCCTGCTACTCAAGTCCCAAGTGATGCAAAGGGGGGAAAAAAATAGGAGAGGGGCCCATCTGGCTTCTTATCAGTTCTGTCAAGTCTTGCATACGCTAAAATGCTAATGACCTGGATGGAGCTCATGCAAAACGCAGCCGGAGAAGGAGAGGCCATGGCAAGGAAGGGAATTAAGACATAAGACATATAGTCCCAGGCTCGCTGCAGTCATCCTTCAGTAAATCTAATGCTCCACACAGGGCCGCGATGTGCCGTGACGTTACTGATAGACAGGGCTGTGCAGGCCAAAGAATGGCTGACGTAACAAGGAGAGGAAGAAGAAGAAGGCAGACAGATAGAAAGTAGCAAAGAAGATTTATTGTGTCACAAAGTATCTGCTTATCTTATCTACAGCTGGATTGTATATGTGCCTGCTATACAAAAATTATTCCTCATTTCTTATTTATCATTCTAATACCTATCTCCTATCTATCTATCTATCTATCTATCTCCTATCTATCTATCTATCTATCTATCTATCTCCTATCTATCTATCTATCTATCTATCTATCTATCTATCTCCTATCTATCTATCTATCTATCTATCTATCTCATATCTATCTATCTATCTATCTATCTATCTCATATCTATCTATCTATATATCTCTCATATCTATCTATCTATCTATCTATCTATCTATCTATCTATCTATCTATCTATCTCCTATCTATCTATCTATCTATCTATCTCATATCTATCTATCTATCTATCTATCTATCTATCTATCTCATATCTATCTATCTATATATCTCTCATATCTATCTATCTATCTATCTATCTATCTATCTATCTATCTATCTCCTATCTATCTATCTATCTATCTATCTATCTCCTATCTATCTATCTATCTATCTATCTATCTATCTATCTATCTATCTATCTCTCTCATATCTATCTATCGCCTATCTATCTATCTATCTCCTATCTATCTATCTATCTATCTATCTATCTATCTCATATCTATCTATCTATCTATCTATCTATCTATCTCATATCTATCTATCTATCTATCTATCATCTATCTCCTATCTATCTCTCTATCTATCTAATATCTATCTATCTATCTCCTATCTATCTATCTATCTATCTATCTATCTATCTATCTCTCTCATATCTATCTATCGCCTATCTATCTATCTATCTATCTCCTATCTATCTATCTATCTATCTATCCATCTATCTATCTATCTATCTATCTATCTATCTATCTCCTATCTATCTATCTATCTATCTATCTCTATCTCATATCTATCTATCTATCTATCTATCTATCTATCTATCTATCTCCTATCTATCTATCTCCTATCTATCTATCTATCTATCTATCTATCTCCTATCTATCTATCTCCTATCTATCTATCTATCTATCTATCTATCTCTCTCATATCTATCTATCGCCTATCTATCTATCTATCTATCTATCTATCTATCTATCTATCTCCTATCTATCTATCTATCTATCTATCTATCTATCTATCCATCTATCTATCTATCTATCTATCTATCTCCTATCTATCTATCTATTTCCTATCTATCTATCTATCTATCTATCTATCTATCTATCTCCTATCTATCTATCTATCTATCTATCTATCCATCTATCTCCTATCTATCTATCTATCTATCTATCTCATATCTATCTATCTATCTATCTATCTATCTATCTATCTATCTCATATCTATCTATCTATCTATCTATCTATCTATCTATCTATCTCCTATCTATCTATCTATCTATCTATCTCATATCTATCTATATATCTATCTATCTATCTCATATCTATCTATCTATCTATCTATCTATCTATCTATCATCTATCTATCTATCTATCTATCTATCTATCTATCTCATATCTATATATCTATCTATCTATCTATCTATCTATCTACTATCTATCTATCTATCTATCTATCTCATATCTATCTATCTATCTATCTATCTATCATCTATCTATCTATCTATCTATCTATCTATCTATCTATCTCCTATCTATCTATCTATCTATCTATCTCCTATCTATCTATCTATCTATCTATCTATCTATCTATCTATCTATCTATCTCCTATCTATCTATCTATCTATCTATCTATCTATCTATCTAGCTATCTATCTATCCATCTATCATCTCCCCATTATATCTATCTGTTTATCACTTCTCTTGCCATCGGTTCCCCAAGCCATTACAGATAACTGATTAGACAAATACATATTTCTCCAATATTTTTCATGCCTTTTAGTTGTAGAAATTTAGACTGATTTTAGTTGCTCTTTTTACATGTTTTCACCCTGTAATATTTCCGTACATATCTATGTCCCATGCAGTCAGACATTGCCGGAGAAGTGTTAGATTTTTCCAGACATCGTCCTTAACCCTTTTTAGTGTGTTTAATATTCAGCGGCGCTATGAGGCGTCTTCCCGAGGTGCAGTATATAGCGGCTAGTAATGTGCACAGTCATTAGAATAAATCAGGTGTCTGGAGACGCTAATAGGAAGATGGGGGAGACGATTGTTACCTACACGCATTAAATAAAGACAAAGAAAATAGAAATTAAAAAAAAACAAAAAAAACAATAAAAAATGGAAATAAAATATAATTATTAAAATAATGAAATAATATATATAAAATCAAATAGACCTAGAAATAGAACTTTCTACGTAAATGTAGGATTAAAACACGACAATAAGAAAATAACAAAAAATAAAAAATGAAAAAAATAAAATAAAAAAAATCTGTAAATATATAATATAAATATATATATACAAATAATATAAATAATAATATAATAATAAATAAATAAATAAATATATATATATATATATATATATATATATATATATATATATATATTTATATATATGATGAACGCCCTCCACCATTCATTGCAGAGCCTTCTGCTCAAGAGGGGGCAATTCTTGAATTTCCATAGAGGGATGGCCCTTCCTGCGGATATGGACGACCACCATACCTGCTTATTTCCAGGGCAGATCTGATTTTGGGCAAGGCTCTGGGCTCACAAAGCTCTATTCCGCCTTATAGCAGGGAGTGCATGTGCTGAGTCGGCTCGGGCAGGTAGGTTATTATTTTCAGAAAAATACTAGTTTTCCGCACCCGGCTAAACTGAATACAGATTTTATCACAAGTAAACAGCTTTACGGTAACACATTTGCTAAACTACTACTTGTATAGACTCCCGCCAGGTAAAGTAAACGTCACCGCTATATTGCAGCTCTGTTTTGTACACAGCCATGGAGGGGCAGGAGGTTTCTATTGTTACCCCCACCTGCCTATGATTTTATACAGAGGCCCAATATACTGATGAAGAACATGTTGCATCTACATAAGGCATAAGGAAACATTGCATATGCACCCTATAGACCCCATGCAGCCACTGTGTACTGCCCTGTAGGCTCCGCTCCCGCTACCCAGAATAGTGGTATGTATTATGTGGCTGTGCAACCTTCTGGTCTCCTTTAGGCCTGTCCCCAGTGGCTACTGTTCCCTCTATACCCCCTGATATCTTATCAAAGAAGACTACGAAAACCAATGAAGTCAATGGAAATCATTTCATTTTCTATGATGATGCAACAGTTTAACTAATCACAGAAGTTTGGGTTAACGCTGCTACATCCGTATATTGTTTAGTTTGCCTGCATACTGTAAGTAGTGTATATACGAAACGTCACAGCTATTCTAGAACTACACGGATCTTTAGGATTCTCCTTCTTTTGATCCTTCTTAGCCGATAAATATATGAAGAAATTCTCACAATCCTGTGTCTGACTATAAGACAACTGGCTGCAGCAGGAGCCTCCCCCCACCTGTTCTAGGATTCAATTCTAGGTTTGGTGTTTCATCTTCTGAACGAACTAATCTCCAAAATGATTTGACATCACTAACATGAAATATATATATAATATTTTTTTTACTATTTGGATTGGCAGAGAAGCCTTGTAAACTTACAATAGACACAGTTCTTGGGAGAAGGACCAGACCCACCTAAATTCCGCTAGGTTATAGTAGGACTAGTCTTACTTCTATCCTTACCACAGCAATGACCTTTCTTGCTGAGAGTAGTCCTTCCATATTCAGTCATTGCAGGACAAGATATCCCCAATGAGCACAGCAGAGCCGGGTCTCCCGGGACAGGGGAACAGAAGCAAGAAGGATGTGAAGATATTACCTTCCAGAACTCTAAGATTACAGGACATTGTTATATCATGTGCCAGAAGTCTGCTCGGATTTCATGACGTCAGGGACGGGGATCAGTTTCCTAAATGGAGTTAGACATTTCTGTGCATTTTAATTAAAGGGGTATTCCTGTCGCACCTCTCAGATCCGGAGACCTACAGTGTTGGCCAAAAGTATTGGCACCCCTGCAATTCTGTCAGATAATACTCCGTTTCTTCCAGAAAATGATTGCAGTCACAAATTCTTTGGTATTTTTATCTTCATTTAATTTGTCTTCAATGGAAAATCACAAAAAGAATTGTCAAAAAGCCAAATTGGATATAATTCCACACCAAACATAAAAAAGGGGGTGGACAAAAGTATTGGCACTGTTTGAAAAATCATGCGATGCTTCTCTAATTTTTGTAATTAACAGCACCTGTTACTTACCTGAGGCACCTAACAGGTGGTGGCAATAACTAAATCACACGTGCAGCCAGTTGAAATGGATTAAAGTTGACTCCACCTCTGTCCTGTGTCCTTGTGTGACCACATTGAGCATGGAGAAAAGAAAGAAGACAAAGAACTGTCTGAGGACTTGAGAAGCAAAATTGTGAGGAAGCCTGAGCAATCTTAAGGCTACAAGTCCATCTCCAAAGACCTGAATGTTCCTGTGTCTACCGTTCGCAGTGTCATCAAGAAGTGTAAAGCCCATGGCACTGTGGCTAACCTCACTAGATGTGGACGCAAAAGAAACATTGACGAGAGATTTCAACGCAAGATTGTGCGGATGGAGGATAAAGAACCTCGACTAACATCCAAACAAGTCCAAGCTGCCCTGCAGTCCGAGGGTACAACAGTGTCACCCCGTACTATCCAGCGTCAGCGTCTGACTGAGAAGGGACTGTATGGTAGGAGACCCAGGAAGACCCCACTTCTTACCCAGAGACATAAAAAAGCCAGGCTGGAGTTTGCCAAAACTTACCTGAGAAAGCCAAAAACGTTCTGGAAGAATGTTCTCTGGTCAGAGGAGACAAAAGTAGGAAAAGGCCTCAACATAGAGATTACAGGAAAGAAAAGAGGCCTTCAAAGAGAAGAAGACGCCCCCTACAGTCAGACATGGCGGAGGTCCCTGATGTTTTGGGGTTGCTTTGCTGCCTCTGGCACTGGACTGCTTGACCGTGTGCATGGCATTATGAAGTCTGAAGACGACCAACACATTGTGCAGCATCATGTAGGGCCCAGTGTGAGAAAGCTGGGTCTCCCTCAGAGGTCAGGGCTCTTCCAGCAGGACAAGGACCCAAAACACACTTCAGGTCAGCACTAGAAAATGGTGGTGAGAGAAAGCCCTGGAGACTTGTAAAGTGGCAGCAATGAGTCCAGCCCTGAATCCCATAGAACACCTGTGGGGGAGGGGAGAGAGATCTCTTGGTGGCAGTTTGGAGAAGGCCCCCTTCACATCTCAGGGGGGACCGCGAGCAGTTTGCCAAAGAAGAAGGGTCTAAGATTCCAGCAGAGCCTTGTAAGAAACTCATTGCTGGTTAGCGGAAGCGGTTGTGCGCAGGTATTGTGTCACTGTAAGAGGTCACAGTGCTGAGATTCTGTACATGGAATGAAAGGTCCTCCAAATGAATGATGAATTTGAACAGAAGAAACATGTATCCTATATGTCTCAGTCTAAGGCTATTTTCTATTACAGTTGACTAAGAGGCGGTGCTTAGATTGGTGGGTGGGACTTAGCATTCCTGGTTGTCTTTTGCAGAGAAGTGGGGGAGGGCTCCTGCAGCAACTAGTTGCCTTACAGCAAGAGTGAGGTTTGTGAGATATAAGTGTCTACTATTTTTCTATTTTATTTTATTTATTTATTTTTTTGGGGGGGGATTTTTTGTCTACAATATGACAGAGGATTAAAAAAAAACAAACAAAAAAACACTTTTTAGTATTGTTTTTTAAAAAAAAATAAAAAAAAATCTAATGTAATAATCATTTTATGATATCTCTTCCATAAGGACAGGTGTTAATATTTTTATTCCTGGTGATCTAGAGCAGAGACAGAGAGTTTATATGTGTATCCCTGGTGGCCTAGGGCAGAGAAAGAGTTGATATTTGTATCTTTGGTGGTCTAGGACAGAAAAGGGGTTAATATGATGGCCTATCTATAGGCTAGGGGTCCATGACAGATAAGCTCTTGTAGCAGCCTCTGAGCACCGTTGGGTATAGTTGGCTGGAAGCGCAGGCAGCCCCATCCACTGAATAGCAGTGGTTCCGGAAAGTTCTCATACAGGTGACCTATCCAGTATAGAGAATTGATTGGAGGATAGACAACCCCTTTAATATGTTATACCTGGTGTGTAATCTCGGTGCATGGTGTTTGCAATCCCTGACGCTCTGTCGGCTGTGTTTATGTCGGCTGTTCCTCCTCCTGTGCACACCACCTTGAACTGACTCTTAAAGAGCCAGTGTCTCTGACCAACCCCTTCATTCCCTGGGTATATAAAGCATCTTCCTCATGGAATGTACCTGAGTTATTAGGTTCTTAGCCTGCTAGGTATCTACTTTAAGGGCTCGTTCACACGGAGTAAACGCGGCACGCAATGTGCCGCGTGTACGGGACGTTTGCGCTGCGATTTTGACGGTGCATGTTTGCGGTCGCGTTTGCGCGGTGCTAACGCGACTGCAAACATGCACCATCAAAATTGCGGCGCAAACGTCCCGTACACGCGGCACATTGCGTGCCGCGTTTACTCCATGTGCACCATACCTCCCAACTTTTGAAGAACCGAAAGAGGGACAAAATGTGCGGCAAATTTAGCCCCACCCACTTTTGTGTTGACTCCGCCCACTCGTTAATTTTTCATGTGCCCGCACACAGTATAATCCTCCTACAGTCACCCGTAAATTATATGTCCCCCCTCTATCTCTCCCCCAGTTTCATATACACCCTTCATCTGCCCCCAGTTTCATATCCCTCTTCCATCTCTGCCCCCAGATTCATGTCCCCTCCATCTCTGCCCCCAGATTCATGTCCCACATCTCTGCCCCCAGATTCATGTCCCTCCATCTCTGCCCCCAGATTCATGTCCCTCCATCTCTGCCCCCAGATTCATGTCCCTCCATCTCTGCCCCCAGATTCATGTCCCTCCATCTCTGCCCCCAGATTCATGTCCCACATCTCTGCCCCCAGATTCATGTCCCTCCATCTCTTCCCCCAGATTCATGTCCCTCCATCTCTGCCCCCAGATTCATGTCCCTCCATCTCTGCCCCCAGATTCATGTCCTCTCCATCTCTGCCCCCAGATTCATGTCCTCTCCATCTCTGCCCCCAGATTCATGTCCCTCCATCTCTGCCCCCAGATTCATGTCCCACATCTCTGCCCCCAGATTCATGTCCCTCCATCTCTGCCCCCAGATTCATGTCCTCTCCATCTCTGCCCCCAGATTCATGTCCCTCCATCTCTGCCCCCAGATTCATGTCCTCTCCATCTCTGCCCCCAGATTCATGTCCCCACATCTCTGCCCCCAGATTCCTGTCCCTCCATCTCTGCCCCCAGATTCATGTCCCCCATCTCTGCCCCCAGATTCATGTCCCCCATCTCTGCCCCCAGATTCATGTCCCCCATCTCTGCCCTCAGATTCATGTCCTCTCCATCTCTGCCCCCAGATTCATGTCCCCCATCTCTGCCCCAATGTCATGCCGTCCTCTCCTTCATCTGCCCCCAGATTCACGTTCCACCTCCACATTAAACTTACCTTCTCCTCCGCTCCCTCGCCGCCTCTCTCGCTGACACATGCGGCTGAAGGAAGGAGCTGACACAGGTCAGCTCCTCGCTTCGCCGCTGCCCAAATCTCTCCCTGACACACGCGGCTGAAGCTGCTCGCGTGCTCACTTCGCCGCTGCGTCTCTCTCTCTCTCTCGCTGACACATGCGGCTGAAGCGAGGAGCTGACCTGTGTCAGCTCCTCGCTTCGCTGCTGCCGCCGGCTCCTGGCGTGTACATCGCGTCTACAAGCCAGGAGCCGGCGGCAGCAGCGAAGCGAGGAGCTGACACAGGTCAGCTCCTCGCTTCAGCCGCATGTGTCAGCGAGAGAGAGAGACGCAGCGGCGAAGCGAGCACGCGAGCAGCTTCAGCCGCGTGTGTCAGGGAGAGAGGCGGGCAGCGGCGAAGCGAGGAGCTGATCTGTGTCAGCTCCTTCCTTCAGCCGCATGTGTGTTCAACTCAGATCTGCGTCCTCTGGACGCAGATCTGAGTTGAAATCGGGACATACCTCCCTCCAACCGGGACCGCGGGACATGTCACCCAAATCGGGACTGTCCTGCGGAAATCGGGACGGTTGGGAGGTATGTGTGAACGAGCCCTAAGAGTGTTTCTGGTACTGCGAACTCTAATTCCCTGTCTTTGAGCTCTGTTACCTATGAACCCATTCCACCAGCCTTGACCTCTGGTGGCCCAGTGCTTAGCAGTGTTGCCTTTTAGCCCTGGAGTTGCCTTTGGACAACTGTACAAGGAGTTTGCATGTTCTCCCTGTGTTTTTCCTCTGGATATTCTGACTTTCTTCCCACACTCTAAAGACATACAGATAGGAAATGTATATTATGAGCCCTACTTGGGACAGTGAGTGATGACAACAGGGCTGGCGTCAGCGCACGGCATAGTCGGGCAAGTGCCGGGGCCCACAGAGCCTCTGGGGGCCCCCCGGCACTTGCCTGTCAAGATTTCAGCTCATCGGCGTCCGTCCGCCGATGAGCTGGAATACATACGCGATTAAAGCAGGAGCTGTGAGTTCAGCTCCTACTTTAAAGCTCCGGCCTGGCTTGCGTGTGTAGGCGCGATGACGTCATCACGCATACACACGTACGCCGGGCCGCAGCTAAGCAGGAGATGAACTCACAGCTCCTGCTTTAATCGCGTATGTGACTGGAGAGAGGAGCGTCGGGGGATCGATGGAAGGTGAGTGATGGAAGGTGAGTATAAGTGTTTGTTTTGTATTAAATATAAAGGTGGAACATAATGAAGGGGGCCCATGAAACTGGGGGGCAAATGAAGGGGAGGGGGGGAACGGCATGACACTGGGGAAGATGAAGGGGGTGGGGAGAGAACGGCATGAAACTGGGGACAGAGATGGAGGGGGCCCAATGAAACTGGGGGGCAAATGAAGGGGAGGGGGGAACAGCATGACACTGGGGCAGATGAAGGGGTGGGGAGAGAACAGCATGACACTGGGGCAGAGACGGGGGACATGAAACTGTGGGCAGATGAAGGGGGAGAACGTGATGAAACTGGGGACAGAGATGGAGGGGGGACATGAAACTGGGGGCAGAGGAAGGGTGTATATGAAACTGGGGGAGAGATGGAGGGGGGCATATAATTTACGGGTGACTGTAGGAGGATTGTACTGTGTGGGAGCACATGATAAATGAATGAGAATGGGTGGAATCAACAAAAGTGGGTGGAGCCAAATTTGCCGCGGCGCGCAAAGCGTGCCGCACATTTTGCTCCTCTTTCTTCTCTTTAAAAATTGGGAGGTATGGCGTTGGTGACTCCACACTCCTGCATGACGTCACTTGCTTCATCTACGACGCACAGTGTCTCGACTCCCCCCGCCTCCTTTACAAGGGGGCCCACTGAGGCTCTGTCGCCCAAGGGCCCATAAAAACCTGGAGCCGGCCCTGGATGACAATATCTGTAAAGCTCTGCAGAATATGTTGCCCTTACCTGAATAATATTATGTCTGAACTCTTCATGCCCTGACCCTTTCCCTGTATATCAGTGGCGTAACTACCGCGGAGGCAGCTGCCACAGGGCCCAGGATATTAGGGGGCCTGGCGACAGTCGCTACCGCTGCGATTTTTTTTTATAGGCTGTTACCGGCTGGAGTTACTGGAGTAATGGGCCCTATTTACTTACCGATCCTGGCAGAGCTGGGATCAGTAAGTGACGCCGTGGGCCCCACAAACACTATCATTATACTCGGGGGTCATGACTCGGGTCATGTGACGTCTGACATCATAGAAGATGGACTAAAGCAGAGGCCAACAGCGGAGGACTGCAACGGAGCCGAGTGATAGGTGTTTTTTATTTTTTATACCCCCTGGGTCTCCGATTATTATACTCTGGGGGCTGAAAAGACCCCAGAGTATAATAATTGTTTATGGGTGTCCACTATGGGGGATAATACTGTGTGCAGGGGCCACTATGGGACATAATACTGTGTGCAGGGGCCACTAAGGGACATAATGCTGTGTGCAGGGGCCACTATGGGACATAATACTGTGTACAGGAGCCACTATGGGACATAATACTGTGTGCAGGGGCCACTATGCGGCATAATACTGTGTGCAGGGGCCACTATGGGGGATAATACTGTGTGCAGGGGCCAGTATGGGGCATAATACTGTGTGCAGGGGCCACTATGGGGCATAATACTGTGTGCAGGGGCCACTATGGGGCATAATACTGTGTGCAGGGGCCACTATGGGGGATAATACTGTGTGCAGGGGCCAGTATGGGGCATAATACTGTGTGCAGGGGCCACTATGGGACATTATACTGTGTGCAGGGGCCACTATGGGACATAATACTGTGTACAGGGGCCACTATGGGGTATAATACTGTGTGCAGGGGCCACTATGGGGAATAATACTGCGTGCAGGGGCCACTATGGGGTATAATACTGTGTGCAGGGGCCACTAAGGGACATAATGCTGTGTACAGGGGCCACTATGGGGCCTAATACTGTGTGCAGGGGCCACTATGGGGGATAAAGCTGTGCGCAGGGGCCACTATGGGGTATAATACTGTGTGCAGGGGCCACTAAGGGACATAATGCTGTGTGCAGGGGCCACTAAGGGACATAATACTGTGTGCAGGGGCCACTAAGGGACATAATGCTGTGTGCAGGGGCCACTATGGGGCATAATAGAGAGTGCAGGAATGTGGAGGAGGGGGGAGGTCGAGGTCTTCGGTGTCGGTCGGGGAGGGGGGGGGCCATGTCAAAAGTTCGCCATGGGGCCCCGGCATTCCTAGTTACGTCACTGCTGTATACTGTTATGTATGAACTCTGCCTGCCCTGACCCTTTTCCCTGTATACTATTATGTCTGAACTCTGCCTGCCCTGACCTTGGCTTGTCCATTGACCACATCTATACCTGTGCCTTGTCTTTGCTGTAATAGGAAGCTGATCACTGACTGTACAGAACATAGAAATGAATGCAGGACGGGGATTGTGATGATTGTATGGCTGCAACTGAAGGGGGATCCCACTTTTATATGAGTAGGGGTAACTTCCAAGCTGCATAGCTAAACTTCCCTGAAGCTTGAAGGACACTGTGTTTCCAATCAGAGAGGTGGATCTCCCCTTCTACATGAACCCTATATCAGGCATGTCAAACATGCGGCCCACGGGCCGCATGCGGCCCTTTACAGGCATATCTGCGGCCCGCACAAAAGTCTCTGCCTGCTCTGCTCCGCCCCCTCCTCCCTCCTCTCCGCCCCCTCCTCCCCACATGCCGGGTGACGTGGCCACGTAATCAGGCCCGCACCCGACGTGTGCCTGCGTCCTACGCGGTCTCACAAGACCGCTGCGCAGGCTGAAGAGCAGAAGCAGGTAAGCTTCTGCAGAAGAAATTGTGATTTTTCAAGTATTTAACCCCTATCCTAAGGATGGGGGATAAATACTAGATTTATGATGATGGGGGGATTGGAGTGCTGGGGAAGGGTTGGGGTGCTGGGGGAGGGGGGCTTTTTGATGTCTGTCTGGCCGTTCCTTGGGCTTGAGGACTGTTTTTTTTTCCCACCCACCTTGTAATTCTTTCACTTGGGGGTTAATTGGAGCATTACAGTCTGTGCTCCTATTAACCCCAAGTGCAAGAATTGCAAGTGGGTGGGAAAAACAGTCCTCAGGCCCAAGGAAGGGCCAGACATCCAGAAGCCCCCCTCCCCCAGTCCCCCCCCCAGCAATCCAACCCTTCCCCAGCACTCCAACACAATAATAGTGTCTGCCAGCTTCAACTGAGATGCCATTTTACCGCAATCAGAGGCACCCGGAGCAAGATTCGGGGCCTGCGTGCATTTTTATGACAGCCGGGAGCCTTGTGAGGCTCCAGCCTGTCATTCTATACTTTCTATTGTAGGCTACTCTATGTAGCCTGCAATAGAAATGCCGGATTTTTGCGATGCATGGTATTAGTGATCAGTCCCCTAGGCCCTAGCCATTAGCTGCTGTGTGCGGCCCTCGCAACAACCTCTTGTTACTCATGTGGCCCTCGGGGTACCCTGAGTTTGACATGCCTGCCCTATATCATCTTAGTGCTTATATATTAGTTACAATCTTACCATAAAGTCATTATACCATATAGTGCTGTTTTTGTATTGCACATTGAAACATGCAGCTACAGTAAACACCTTAATACCTATGACGCCCCCTGTAGGTGAATCTTATTTCTTGTCTCATATTTTGCTTCCTCCTCCTGTATAAGAGGAGGGATGAAGCGTTGTATATTATCTGCTCTCCCAAACCAGACTGCGAGGGGCCGGGGCGCTGCAGGAAGAATGGAGTGATTGAGTATCTGAGCTGCAGCCAAGCCATGTTTGACTTCTGTGGCTGAGACTGTTGCGGACATTCCTTCCGCTCCCCACTGGTACGGAGTTGGCTTCCATGCTTAGATAGGCTTGGCACTGATTTTAACTAGCCCCAGATGTGCTGGAACCACTGACCCTTTGCTTGCCTGAGAGCAATACATTACTGGTGCATGGGCATGCCACAACGTGTGCTCTTCTGTGCCTTCAGCAGTAATGTGCAAAAGTTTTAGCCAGGTGTGGAAAAAATGCTGCAAAGTAAGAATGCCTCCAGAAATACAAGGGTTAATAGTTCATTTTTGTCAATGAACAAATTCAATTCTGACTCTGCCCAAACTATCCCCAACTCTGACTCTGACTCCACCACCCTTATAGCTGATCTCCGGTCTCTGTCTTCTTCAGTCACTTCTGCTTTGTGCCTATGACGTATCTATATAAGATTGTGTCTCTGACCCCGCCGGCTAGCTGACTATCTATAGGGGACTATACAGCGCCTGCAAACTAGATATTCAACTTGTAATGTCCCATTCTTCACCCCCCCTCCACCTGTGTGGTGACCCATACTGCAGAATGAGAGAATATTTTATACAATGCACTTTAGGTTAGTCAGTGACTAGTCAGAGGTCATGATCCAAAGCCTATCGTCTCCAAGCCGGGACCGGTATCGAAGTACAGACTATATTCAACTATCTATCTATCTATCTATCTATCTATCTATCTATCTCATATCTATCTATCTATCTATCTATCCATCTCCTATCTATCTATCTATCTATCTATCTATCTATCTATCTCCTATCTATCTATCTATCTATCTATCTATCTCCTATCTATCTATCTATCTATCTATCTATCTATCTATCTATCTATCTATTTATCTCATATCTATCTATCTATCTTCTATCTATCTATCTATCTATCTATCTATCATCTATCTATCTCCTATTATCTATCTATCTATCTATCTATCTATCTATCTATCTATCTATCTATCTATCTCATATCTATCTATCTCCTATCTATCTATCTATCTATCTATCTATCTATCTATCTATCATCTATCTATCTATCTATCTATCTATCTACCTACCTATCTCCTATTTATCTATCTATCTATCTATCTATCTATCTATCTATCTATCATCTATCTATCTCCTATTTATCTATCTATCTATCTATCTATCTATCTATCTATCTATCTATCTCCTATCTATCTATCTATCTATCTATTATCTATCTATCTATCTATCTATCTATCTATCTATCTCTTATCTCATCTATCTATCTATCTATCTATCTATCTATCTATTTATTATCTCATCTATCTATCTATCTATCTATCATATCTATCTATCTATCTATCTATCTATCTATCTATCTATCTCCTATCTATCTCCTATCTATTTATCTATCTATCTATCTATCTATCTATCTCATATCTATCTATCTATCTATCTCCTATCTATCTATCTCCTATCTATCTATTATCTATCTATCTATCTATCTATCTATCTATCTATCTATCTATCTATCTCTTATCTCATCTATCTATCTATCTATCTATCTATCTATCTATCTATCTATCTATCTATTTATTATCTCATCTATCTATCTATCTATCTATCTATCTATCTATCTATCTATCTATCATATCTATCTATCTATCTATCTATCTATCTATCTCCTATCTATCTCCTATCTATTTATCTATCTATCTATCTATCTATCTATCTATCTCATATCTATCTATCTATCTATCTCCTATCTATCTATCTCCTATCTATCTATCTATCTATCTATCTATCTATCTATCTATCTACCTATCTCCTATCTATCTATCTATCTATCTATCTATCTATCATCTATCTATCTATCTATCTATCTATCTATCATCTATCTATCTCCTATTTATCTATCTATCTATCTATCTATGTATCTATCTATCTATCTCCTATCTATCTATCTATCTATCTATTTATTATCTATCTATCTATCTATCTATCTATCTATCTCTTATCTCATCTATCTATCTATCTATCTATCTATCTATCTATCTATCTATTTCTTATCTCATCTATCTATCTATCTATCTATCTATCTATCTATCTATCTATCTCTTATCTCATCTATCTATCTATCTATCTATCTATTTCTTATCTCATCTATCTATCTTCTATCTATCTATCTATCTATCTATCTTCTATCTATCTATCTATCTATCTATCTCCTATCTATCTATCTATCTATCTATCTATCTATCATCTATCTATCTCCTATTTATCTATCTACCTATCTATCTATCTATCTCCTATCTATCTATCTATCTATCTATCTATTTATTATCTATCTATCTATCTATCTATCTATCTCTTATCTCATCTATCTATCTATCTATCTATCTATCTATCTATTTCTTATCTCATCTATCTATCTATCTATCTATCTATCTATCTATCTATCTATCTATCATATCTATCTATCTATCTATCTCCTATCTATCTATCTATCTATCTATCTATCTATCTATCTCCTATCTATCTATCTATCTATCTATCTCCTATCTATCTATCTATCTATCTCCTATTTATCTATCTATCTATCTATCTATCTATCTATCTCCTATCTATCTATCTATCTATCTATCTATCTATCTATCTCCTATCTATCTATCTATCTATCTATCTATCTATCTCCTATCTATCTATCTATCTATCTATTTATTATCTATCTATCTATCTATCTATCTCTTATCTCATCTATCTATCTATCTATCTATCTATCTATCTATCTATCTATTTCTTATCTCATCTATCTATCTATCTATCTATCTATCTATCTATCTATCTATCTATCTATCTATCTATCATATCTATCTATCTATCTATCTATCTATCTATCTATCTATCTCCTATCTATCTATCTATCTATCTATCTATCTATCTATCTATCTATCTCCTATCTATCTATCTATCTATCTATCTATCTATCTATCTATCTCCTATCTATCTATCTATCTATCTATCTATCTCCTATCTATCTATCTATCTATCTATCTATCTCCTATCTATCTATCTATCTATCTATCTCCTATCTATCTATCTATCTATTTATTATCTATCTATCTATCTATCTATCTCTTATCTCATCTATCTATCTATCTATCTATCTATTTCTTATCTCATCTATCTATCTATCTATCTATCTATCTATCTATCTATCTATCATATCTATCTATCTATCTATCTATCTCCTATCTATCTATCTATCTATCTATCTATCTATCTATCTATCTATCTATCTATCTCCTATCTATCTATCTATCTCCTATCTATCTATCTATCTATCTATCTATCTCCTATCTATCTATCTATCTATCTATCTATCTATCTATCTATTTATTATCTATCTATCTATCTCCTATCTATCTATCTATCTATCTATCTATCTATCTATTTATTATCTATCTATCTATCTATCTATCTATCTCTTATCTCATCTATCTATCTATCTATCTATCTATTTCTTATCTTATCTATCTATCTATCTATCTATCTATCTATCTATCTATCTATCATATCTATCTATCTATCTATCTATCTATCTATCTATCTCCTATCTATCTATCTATCTATCTATCTATCTATCTCCTATCTATCTATCTATCTATCTATCTCCTATCTATCTATCTATCTATCTATCTATCTATCTCCTATTTATCTATCTATCTATCTATCTATCTATCTATCTCCTATCTATCTATCTATCTATCTATCTATCTATCTCCTATCTATCTATCTATCTATCTCCTATCTATCTATCTATCTATTTATTATCTATCTATCTATCTATCTATCTATCTATCTCTTATCTCATCTACCTATCTATCTATCTATCTATCTATCTATCTATCTATTTCTTATCTCATCTATCTATCTATCTATCTATCTATCTATCTATCTATCTATCTATCATATCTATCTGTCTATCTATCTATCTATCTATCTATCTATCTATCTATCTCCTATCTATCTATCTATCTATCTATCTATCTATCTATCTCCT